>NC_056728.1:898451998-898584498 GCF_019279795.1 Protopterus annectens
TGCTGGTTGGGTTTGGAACTGAGCATCGGTTCCGACTCGGCCTTATTCCTAAAGCTCGAGAGCTTCCACTGGGTCGAGGCTAGACCCTATCCCATGATGCCCCAGGAAAGCAACCCAGATCTCATTTGCCACTAAACTAGATCGAGTGCTTTTCTGCTGGCCTCAGGCTAGTGAAAAGTTTATATTTCATACTTTCAGTCTATTTAGTGTGTTCTTTCTTAAAATAAAAAAAAAAACTAATTGTTTGAGGTTATTGTGTTTAGTATCACAAGTTGCTGTTAGCTTGTTAGCGTTTGTGTTTTATCGCTTGTTGCGATCTGCTGTGGTTTGGCCATTGCTGTCATTAAGTCTAACATCTCTATCCCGTTCACCAGAGTTTTTTCTTTCTTATCCCTGAATCTGTTTTAAGTTAGAGGGTTCATTAAATATTTAATTTACTTCTCACCCATTTAAGTTAGAGGGCTCCCCTTTTTTTCACTCCCTGTCCTTCAGAGATGCGTTGTTTAAATTAGAGATGTCTCCTCTTATAGAAGAGTTCACCATTTAAATTAGAGGCCTCTCCTGTAATCCTCTTCCTCTCTCTCTCATTCTATCTAGTTTCAAAAAAAAAAAAGGTGTGTGTTTTTTGCTTCTTTTTTTTGTGAGTGTAGTTTAGTAGCTATCTCCTTTTAACGTAGTTTGGTATTTGTTATTCCTTTCATTATGTCTAAAGAAAAGGAATCTAAGCCTTCTGGATTTAAAAAATGTGACGCGTGTACCCAAAAAATGTCACTTACTGACAGGCACATAAGTTGCATGTATTGCCTAGGTGCAGTTCATTTACAAGACTCCTGCTCCATCTGCCACGGGTTTAGTTTGTGGGTGTTGCAGTAGCGGAGAAATAAGTTGATTAATAGGGGTTTGCTCAGGGATCCCTTTGAAGAGGCAATAGAAGGTGGTACCCAGACTTTCTCTAAGACCTCACAATCTCCCAAATATGAAAAATCTTCAAAAAGGGCTTCTTCCTCTGCTACAGTGTCTGAGCTAGCTAGGAAAGTTGCCAAGGACACTATTACAGACCCAAAGGCTTTTGGGCCCGAAAAAATCATCAACATTGGTTCCCCAAGCGATATCGGAATGGAGAGGTAGCCACAGACAGAACCGCTCTCCAGTCTTGGAGCCAATCTCCTCTGTGTCGCAATCACCATTGTTGCAGTCGGTTGCTAGCAGCATCAGATCCTCAGCCCACTCCTCTCATTCCTCCAGGAGCCTCTCGGATGAGGACATGGAACGGGTAGTCAAAAGGTTACTTCAAAATCCGGCTCTTGACAAAATTTTATCAGGTCCTGCCCATAAGGATGTGGAACTGACATCCATTACTGTCCCTTCTTCTCTTCCTCCTCCAACCCAAGGGGTATCAGAGCCAGAGCGCATGGATGTTTTTGTGATGCAACTGTCAGGCCTGAGGCTCACACCTGGGTTTTTGGTCCAGACTTCTGCTCCGCCTCTTCGGTTCCATCTTCGGTCAAGGGGTCTAGGAGCCAACGCTCCCCAGTCGGGTCCAGGGAGGGAATTTGGATCGGACACTTGTCAGATCCGATTATCCCTCTCGGGGCCTTGGTGCAGGTTAGCTCTGCGCCTATCTCCTTGGTGCGGGGAAAGTTTCCCGGCTCTTTGGAGCTAGAGGGTTCCTCGGGTCCAGGTTGTGGTGCTTTCAAGGTGATGCGGAGTGTGCTGTCCCCCCAAATGGCTCCATCCATGAATCCAAGCTTGAAGCCTTCTATGTGAAAGATGAAAGCGCTTAATCTTGGTGTGTTTCTACTGCAATAATCAGAGTTCGTATATATGCATTTTTGATGCATTTTCCATTTGGTTCCTGGTCTTTTGTTATTTGCACTGCACCAGATATTTGGATTTTGTCATTCTTTTCAGACATTCTTGAGGTCCTGAAACAGAGAGGTGGCTGGAAGACCCTTCTGAAGATGAATCTGTATACCTGGAGGCATTCGGTTCTCGACCCTCCACCTCTTGGGTGTCTCCACCTTTCGATCAGCTCCTTGGGGTGGTGAGTCGAAAGGCATGGGGCTCCCCAGAATGAGTGGAACCTATTCTGAGGAGGCCAAACAAGTTCACCTCTCCTGTGGACAAAGAAGTCCTCACCAAAGGTGTTCTGGTAGATGCTATGGTGGTGGCCACCAAGAAGGAGTTGGCTGAGACTTCATCTGTTCATTTAACGAATAAGGAATCTCGAATGATGGATAGATGTGGGAAGCAGATGTTCTTGTCAGGGACCTTTACTCTCCAGTCACTGATCTACCTAACCCACTGTACCAGACTTCAGAAGGATCTCATGAAAGAGCTGGGAGATACCCTCCAAGGTTCTACAGTTACTGAGGTGTCAGAGAAGTCTCCTCTCAGCTTGCTACCTTAGGTTCTATAGTTAATGCCTCCATCTGGCTCATCTCCTATGCAGCTGCTGGAGCAAGTAGGGCTGCAGGCACAGGAGTAGCACTTCGAAGGCATTCCTGGATGCGCTTTTACAACTTCTCGGAGCCCTTTAAGTCTTGCTTCATCAGTGCCCCTTTTGACGGCTAGTCCTTGTTCGGACCAAAAGTGAGAGAGACTCTGACCAGGTGCGAACAAGGAGGCAAAGCTGTGTCTGCTGTGGGAGTAAGTTTTTCCATCCCTACTAGGCTGTACCCCAAAGTCCAGAAGGGAGGGAAGATGCGGTTCTGTAAATCCCAAGGAACTTTGCCGGACGCATGTGGTGAATTTTCCCCCAGGGGCAGAGGGGGAAAAACAATGGTGGATGCTGCCCTCATGGCAGAGGGGGTCCGCAGAATCAGGGCAACAGAGAGACCTTCTGTGGTAGGCCCTTCCAACGCTCCTGAAAGGAGGCCCGACTGCCCACCTCTGGAGGCAGTCAGGGGCAGATTATCAGTGTACCCTGAAGCCTGGTGAAACATTACTTACGACAAATGGGTACAGTCTGTTATATCCAAGGTATACATCATACCCTTCTCTACACCTCCCCCACTGTCAGTCAGTCCCAGACATTCCACCCTGTCAAAAGGGATCTACCCTAGAGATTTAAAGGTTGCTAGAAAGAGTCATCCAGGAAGTCCCCGCAGACCAAATCTGATCCGGAACTTACTCGAGGTTCTTTTTAGTTCCAAAGAAGACGGGACTGGAGGCCCATTTTGGATCTCAGCAGACTAAACAAGTCTGTAAAGAAAATGAAATTCAGGATGGTAACACTGCAGTCTATACTCCCTTTTCTGACAAGAGACAATTGGATGTGCTCCATCGATCTCCAGGATGCGTACTACCATGTAAAGATGGACAGACAATCCAGGAGATATCTACGCTTCCGGCTGGGAGCCAGCTATTACCAGTTCAGAGCTCTGCCCTTTGGTCTCAATACAGCCCCCAGAGTGCTTACCAAATGCATGGCAGTAGTCACGGCTCACCTGAGGCATTTAAGATTCCAGGTGTTTCCATACTTAGACGACTGGCTCTTCACCGCCACCACTGAGCATCTACTAATGAAAGCAAGGGACACTACCATCCAGCTATGCTCAGAGCTAGGCATCACCATAAATTATGACAATGCCTTGCTGCCTTCGCAATGTTTTACCTTTATAGGAGCAGACTTAAACACAAATGACAGGATAGCAAAACTGCCTCACAAAAGGGTAATAACGCTGCACCATCAGGTTGCAATCTTGCTCAGGAGGAAAAAAGTTCAAGCAAAATTTGTTCTCCTGGTTCTGTGTTCGATGGCATCTGCAATAACTTTAGTCCCACTGGCACGCCTCCACATGAGAGTATTACAGTGGCTACTCTTTCCTCAGTGGTCCATACAGGAGTTACTCATGTTGCACAAGATCCTCATTACAAATACCTGCAAGACGGACCTACAATGGTGGCTTCAGTCCACGTAGGTAATGGTAGGCAGACCTTTTGTTCTTCCCCAACCTGTAGCTACAATGACCACACATGGACACCTCCCAGATAGGATGTGGGGGGGATTATCTGGTATGGATGGTCCAAAGAACATGGCAGGAACACTAATGTCACTTGAATGTCAACGTCCTAGAAATGAGGGCGGTGCTTCTGGTGTTGCAGGCATTCCAGACCAACAGTAACGATTACAGTCCAGACAGACAATATATGCATAGTGTGGTACATCAACAAACAAGGCAGAGCCAGATCTTACCCCTCATGTTGAGAGGCTCAGAGTATGGCAATGGGCAATATCTTCTCAACGTTTTCTGATCGCAACGCATATCCAGGGGAAATCCAGCGGGCTAGGGGACAAATTGAGCAGGACGAATCTTATGCCACACAAGTGGCCCCTGAAACAGGAAATTGCGAATCAAGTTTTTCACAAATGGGGCCAGCCTTGCTGCGACATATTTGCCATGTTCATGAACTCCAAATGCAGCAGCTATCTTGGCCTAATCCCCCCTCTAGGGGAATCACCAAGGGATGCACTTGTACACGATTGGCCCCCGGGACATACCTTTCCCCTGTTTCTGCTTATGCCCAAAGTTCTTCAGAAAGCCAGATCATTGAGGTGCAGGCTAATTCTCATCACTCCATACTGGCCTCGTGTGATATGGTTCCCCTTCCTATGGCCTTATCTCCATGAGGAGCTTTGGATCCTGGACCCAGTACTGGACCTTCTGACTCACTAATCAAGAATGCTCCATCCCTCCATTCAATCTCTCATTTTGACAGCTTGGCTGCTCAACTTCCAACCTTAGCCAGGCTTCCGAACAAATCCCCGGCAGTGCGTCATATTTTGGTCTCATCCCATAAATCTGCAACTAGAAAACTGTATGCTAGTAAATGGAAAAGGTTTTCTTGGTGGGCTTCCAAAAGTAATGTAGATCCCTTTACAGCCCCTGTTGGTACTATTTTGGACTTTTTAGCTGAAATTTTCAACCAAGGTGCAGCTGCAGGTACTGTGAGTGTACAGTTGGCTGCAATATCCAATTATCATGTAGGGGACATGGGCTCTAAGATAATATCTCACAGACTGTACAAAGCTTTCCTGCGAGGAACATTCATAATGAGACCTCCTATAAAAGAGCCACTACCTCCTTGGGATCACAATTTAGTACTGACTTCGCTCATTCTTCCTCATTATGAACCAGCTTCTTCCTGTCAATTAAAATTCCTCACCTGGAAAACAGTTTTTCTGACTGCTATTACTTAGCTAGGAGGGTCTCAGAACTGCGAGCTCTGTCTATACACCCTCATAGGGACAGGGTTTTCCTTAGAACTGATCCCTCTTTCCTTCCCAAAGTTAGCTCAGAGATCAATTTGAATCAATCTATTGACCTGCCAGTCTTGTTTTCCAAATTATGGCGACAAGGCAGAATACAAACTCCACCACTTAGACGTACACAGACAACTACGTTTCTGTTTGCATAGAACCCGAGAGTGGCGAAAATCTGATTAGTTTTTTTGTCTCCTCCTCAGTCAGTAAAAAAGGCACGCCAGTTTTGATGGTTACTTTATCAAGTGGCTCACTGACACTGTCTCCTATGCATATAACTCTCAACATAAGCATTTGCCAGGAAAGATTAAAGGCCATTCCACAAGAGCAATTTCTACTTCAGCCAACTTTCAGGACAGAGTACCTATGGATTCAGTCTGTGCGGCAGCCACATGGGTGAACCCCCATACCTTCATCACTGATTACAAAGTAGACATGGCCACCCTGAACAGGGCATCCTTTGGTTCCACTGGTCTAAAGAGCTTGTTCCCTTGAGCCACTGAAGAAAGAAGGTGCTGGGGATGCTGTCCCAACCAGCAAGTATGAAGGCGAGATAGGACAACATAACATAAAGAAGTTATGTAGTCACCATAACATTCCATGCTTGTTGTCCATAATCTCACCTCCATACTTGCATCCCACCCACCTTCCTCCTACCTTTGCTCCTGGAGGATCGAGAGGAATTTTTTGTGGATTGCCTACATATGTACTCTGGTTCCCTTCCTGCCTCAAGTGATAGGCTAAGGATAATTACCTTTTTTATCTACAGTGTAAGTTTTTGTTGTTGGTAGCTTGCAAACAAGATCTGGGTTGCTTTCTTATGGCATCATGGAATAGGATCTAGCCTCAAGCCAGTGGAAGCTCTCAAGCTTTAGTAATAAGGGCGAGTCGGAACCAATGCTCGTTCCGAACCCAACCAGCAAGTATGAAGGCGAGAATATGGACAACAAAGATTGAACATTATGGTGAGTACATAACTTTATTTCTTTATTGGCTGACCAGAATATTTTTGGGTTGTGTTTATTGTTGTTCTGAAAGTTGTTATAATATAGGTGCTTGCCTTCATTTATTTGTCTTTTAGTATGGTTGTGGAGCATTCTGATGTTTACGAGATATTGTAGTGTTTTATATTTTTGCCATTCTTATCATGGTTTATTCTTTATCTTGCATTAGCATTCTACTCTTTTTTAGATAGACAGATTACTTAATTTGTAGTCTCTTCCTTCTAGGGGGTGCAAGGCTATTTAGGACATTAAGAAAGTTTTATTGAATTCATTTACAGCATCATCTAAGAGGGGGATTTTTAGTGTGTTCCATTTAATAGGTGATAAAGTAGTAATGGATATTTCCAAGTTAAACTTGGAAAGGTTGCATGTTTTATAAGCATGCTGTTTCAGTGAATGTTTGAGATGTCTGGTTGCATAGATTGGTAGATTGTCATTGAGAAAGTATGGCATTGTACCTGTAGTGGTGAATTTGCAAGTGTATGATATTAGGATCCAGTCTAATAAGGAATTTGATGTCTTGCAATAACATTTGGGGCTACTAATTAGTTATGTGAAACTGTACAAGTTCATGCTTGATGTAGGGAAATTAGAGGTTGTGACCAACCTATTAATATTAACATCATCTTGTATTTTTTCTTGTGGATTTGTTATGGCTATCCAGTGTAGAATATCTTCCAGTGTAGCTGTATTTTCGCCAGGAGAGATGTAAAGAACAGTAATACATATTTGTTTATTTTCAGGAAAGTAATAGGAAGCTCTGCTGAATTGAATTTTGGTAATGGTTTGTTGCAAGTGGAAATTTGGTGGTAGATGGAGCAACTAGAGCAATATCACCACCTTTCCTGTTTATAAGGCCATTGTGGATGATATGTTAGCCAGGGGGTATAATTTTGGAGTCATTTATGCTGGTTATAAGCCACGTTTATGTTCTACTGAGAATTTCAGGCTTGTGTTGGGTAATCCAGGCACGTACCTCATTAGTTTTATTTCTTATGCTTCTAATATTTACGGCAGCAAAAGTTAGATTATTGGGGTGGGGGGGGGCAAGCTATTGTGGAGTTTCAGTAGTGTGTTGAAGGGAATTGCTTTGATGATTGTGGTAGGTGGGGACAGGATTAGGTTGAATGTCTCCGCCTAGAAGGATTTTAGTATGTTGGGGTATTATTTATTCTTGGGTTTTGGAGAGCATTTTTCCACTTAATTTTATATTAATTTGAGTTGAAATGGAGGTAATCAGTCTGTATTTAAACTGAGGGCAAGGGTCATGGTTTGGTGCAATGTGTGGAGAATTTAGGGACGAAATATGGATAGGTGGTTTGCACAGAGTTGGAGAGATGTTGAGAAGTATTACTGGGGGATGGGAGGATGAGAGATGGCTCAGTAAGAGGAGAAAAATAGAAGATAAACAGAAGAGAAACATGATTACATAAAAGGATCTATATTTTATTAGTGGCAGGTAATGGGGAAGTAGGAATCAAGAAGGAAGCAAGGCATCATTTACATCAACATGGCTAAGGCATTTGATTCTGTTCCTTGTAAGTCAGAGTCAGTTTGTCAGGCTGTTATTTTTTTATTTTATTTATTTATTTTACATTTATTGACCGGGCTAGTCTAACTGGATATATGTCCATTTTCAGTAGAGGCCTGGGGAGAAAAGCTCCAAGCGTACGCAGTAACAAATAATACAATATATACATTAGTAACATGAGTTATAGTACATTATTCAGATTGTACATGAGAGAGGCTAGTATAGAGTCTTATAGTAGGATTAAGCTAAGATCAAATACTGAGAACAAACAACATACGAGAGAATAAAGAGAAATATATATATATATATATGGGTCTACTACTAAACACCGACACGACGATTCCCCGACACAAAACTCACCGACGCCAAATAACCGACATCACACAAACCCGACAACGCAAAACACCGAACATCATTACACCGACACACGGAAAGTAAACAACACACTACACTACATAGCATACACACTAGCCCTGACCCAAACCCTAAGGTCCGACACTATCGCACACTTCACCTACCTGCACCCTAACCCTAACTCACTTAACCCGTCCCTAAACTACAGTCCCTCACTAACACACACTTACCTTACCCGAACCATACCTCCGACACAAACACACACTCACCTTTCCCACAGCCTAACCCAACATCCCACAATCTCGAGCACTTACCTGACCGCTCCTAACTCCGTCACCATCGCACACTTACCGGGTCGCGATCGCACATTCCCTTGTCGGTCTTTCCGCTGTCGGCAAATAACCCTGTCGGTAAACTTACCTGTCGGTCATCTCGCGTCGGTGAATATTCTGTTGGGGAATCGTCGTTTCGGTCATTAGTCGTAGACCCATATATATATATATATATATATATAAAAAAGGAACAGTATAGAGATTTATTTATTTATTTATTTATTTTTTATCTCTTTAGATTGTAAGTTGAGGTTAGCTTACTTGCTATTACAGGTAATCAGCATAGAGCAGTAGAGTAGAGAAGTAATGGGAGTGCAAGGTGGGGCACTGAGGTATCAGTCTGGGTTAGAGCAGGGACTAAGCCAATGTATTTTAAGATGTTCTTTGAGACGTTTTTTAAAAAGCAGTGAGGATGCAAGAGTTGAGAGTTCACTTGGAAGCTGGTTCCAGGTTTTTCCCACTGTGTTGGTGAAAAGTGAGGCCCCAGCTTTGTTATTGGATTTAATAGTCGAAACTAGAAGCCTATTAGCTGAGCGTAATGTAGCTAGATTTTTATAGGGAGTAATCAGATTAGCGAGGACTGGGGTATTATTAGGGTGGTAGAGGATCTTTTGGGTGATTACAAGTTGTTGACAAAGTAGATGGTTTTGGAGTTTTAACCATCCCAGTTGTTTGAGGTTGACAGTGGTGAGTTCGATAGGGGGGTGCCAGTGGCGAATTGGGCTATGTTATTATAGCTGGTTGATAGTTTGTTAAGGTTGTTTTTAGATAGATTGGTATATATGGCAGAGGTATAGAATAGGGTAGAGATCAGGTGTGTTTGAGCAATAGTGGTTCTAGCTGTTGGGATAAGGAAGGGCTTGATTCTATATAGGGAGCCTAGTTTTTTGTTAACAGATTTTATGGTAGTATTGATATGGTCATCATAGCTAAGGTTGTTGTCTATTGTTATTCCCAGGAGACTGGTTGTAGTGTCAGAGGAAATGCTAGTTCCATTGTTAGAGGTTATTGTGAGGTGAATTTGTGTTGACTTTTGAGTAGGAGCAAAGAGCAGTAATTTACTTTTTTTAGCGTTCAGGAGGAGGCAGTGTTGCATAAACCAATTTTCTACAGTGTTAAATACTGACTGGGTGAGGGTCTGGAGTGAGGTTATGGACTTGGCTGAACATACTAAAGTTGAGTCATCTGCATATTGAATGCAGATGGCTTGAGGAATTTTGGTATTTAGATCATTAATAAATATTGAAAAGAGAAGAGGGCCTAGAATAGAGCTTTGGGGGTACTCCAGTGTTCACAGGCAGGGGTGTGGAAAGATTATTGTCCCAGAGCACAGCTTGCGGTCTGTTTTCTAAATAAGATTTAAACCAAAGTAGTGCTTGTGGGTTGAGTGAGTGGGCTTTTAGTACATCAATAAGCAGGTGATGATTAACCATATCAAAGGCTTTTGAAAGGTTGATAAATAGTGCAGAGGAAAGAGAATTAATGTTACGATTTTTGTTTATACAGTCAGAAAAGGATAGCAGGGCGGTGGTTGTGCTATGGAATGGTCTAAAACTGTGTTGGCAGTTAGTAAGTAAATTATTATGGAGAAGGTGGTCAAGGAGTTGTCTGTGGATGCATTTTTCCATTATTTTGGCTATTGGAGAGAGCAGGGCGATTGGTCAAAAGTTGGAAAGGTCAGTAGATGACCCACCTTTATGTAGAGGGATGATGTGGGAGACTTTCCATATGGAAGGGATTGTGCTTTCTGTAATAGATGTTCTTCGTGTTTCGCTGTTGCAGTCATTACATTTGGGTAAACTGCTGGCAAAGTTGCCCTCAGTCGGCCTGATTAACAAAGTCTTGGGTCCGGCGTCGGTTGCTGTCCCTTCTTCCATAACATCAGGTCGTCAAGGGTATAAAACATGCAGCCAATGCCATTACATCAGTCTTTCTTTCCGTGCGGTGCCCGAAGCAGAAGCAGTTCGGAAGTGCCGGTCGGCCGACTCCTGAAATTTTTGTTTTCGAGTTTCAGATACGAAGTCTTCAACTACAAAGCTAAATACCCCATTGGGGAAACTTTTCCTTGCTCCTTACCGATGTCAGTAAAAGTTAATAATTGTATTACTTGTGGGAAGCAAATACCTCATAAGGATTTTCATTTGTACTGTATTCCTTGCCTAGGCCTTGACCACAACATTCCTTGCTGTTGGTTCTGTGCTTTATTTAATCAACGCAGTATCCGTTGTCTGTACACTTTTGCTTCTAAATATTTTGGCTTACGGTTTAATTATCCAGAAATTATGTTGGTTAGCAATCCGACTACCAGAATACCTAAAAAACGCAAAGAAAAAGACGGAGACAGGCCATTGAGGTCCAAAACTGCCGACAACGCCTCTCCTAAGCCAGTCTCCAGTTCGCTGGTACTCAGTGAGGCGCTTTCGCAGCCCCTAATACCCACTACTTCTGATTTGCAGGCCTCTACTGAGACCCATTCGGAGTCCGGTATGCAGCGAGATGCTTCAATTATGGAACCCACAGATGTCTCTACCTTGGATGGGTCCGGAGCCGGTGTGTAGGCACTGGCTTCTGAGGGTGTATTCAGGCCTACAGATTTGTATATTAAACTGATGCCATCTTCAATATTAAGGCCAAAATCTCAAACTATGTCTAAAAAACCGAAGCCTAGGCCACATGTGCAGGCCCCTATGCCTAAAAAAACAAATGATCAAAATGGCTGAAGATTTAATTACTCTAATCGGGGTAGCCACCCCCACCCCCCCTCTAAGAGGCCTCGGCAAGAAATTGACTATGAATCTTCTGAACAGGATTCTATTTCTTCTGACTCTTCTAATGAACAGGAATTGTTTATACCTACTTATGAGGACTCTGATGCAGAGGATTCCATTCCTTCTGCTTCTCCCCCTGAGGATTTTTCTTTTGGGGAAACTTTACATACCTTAAGGGAACATTTCCACTGGGAAAGTCAGGATTTTTTGAATCTAAAAAGAGGCTTAGGGATTTTCTTCTTCTTTCTCTGCATAGGCCTTTGGCTATACCTCTCCTGTTCTATATATTGTTGATGATGTGTTTTCAGAATGTAGTATGGCTCCTGATTCTCTGCCTCCGGCTCCTTGTAAGCCAGACAGATACTACAGGGTTCCTGACTCCCACAAATTCCTTTTCACAAATCCTGTTGCGGTTCCTGAAACCATTTCTCAGGGCCCCAAAGGCATTAAGGCTTCTACTGCTAAAAATCCTACCCCTTCTGCTAGAGATTTCAGGGTGCTGGATGGATTGTAGAAAGTCTACACTTATGCAACCTTGGCAATCAGGGCTTTAAGCTGTCAATTCCATATGCTAAAATATCAGCAGCATATCATGGGACTGCTTAAACTGAGAATGATGTTGATTTCTGACTGTGTGGAAAATAAAGATTTACAGGATCTATTGCATTCAGCTGAACAAGTTGGAAAATGTACTTTGCAATGTGGTTTTGATTCTTTGGAGGCCTCTTGCAGGGCTGCTGTAACTGGGTCTGTGCTAAGAAGGCATGCTTGGCTCAAAGAGCAGTCTCTGCTTGATCATGATAAAGCAAAATTGTTGGATGCTCCTTTACAACAGGACCGTCTCTTTGGTAATAAGGCTGAAGAAGAAATAAAAAGATGGAAGATAAAGCTAAATCTATGCAAACTGTGAAAGATTTCGTACAAGTGCAACCTCCAAGATTTAGTAGGCACTGGCCTACTAAGAACTCGTCCTTTCCATTTCCTTCAAGAGCCACTCAAGTCAAACCCAGACATTCCAAAGGCACCAGGTTTCAGTCCCAAGGGACTTTCAGAACAAACCAATGGGGTGCCTCCTCTTTCAAATCTGGAAACAACAAGACACCTCCCTATGATAAGCAATCTCAATGACTTCCCTCTACACTTACCAAGCACTTATCTTTTAACCACCCCTTTGGGGGGAAAGCTGGCTCTTCATGCAAAAAACTGGCAACTTATAACCCAGGACAAATGGGTTTTAAATATAGTATCCCAGGGATACAGATTTCATTTCCACATGTTGCCATCTCCAAATGGATGGCCAGACCTGCCCCCAAATCAGTGGGCAGAGGCCCAGAAACAAGTACTTTTCCTCATGAGCATGAGGGCTATTCAGCTAGTACCAGAAGAGGACAAGGTTTCTATTCAAGACTTTTCCTGGTACCCAGAAAAGACAAATCGTGGCGTCCAATTCTGGACTTATCTACTCTAAACACCTTTCTGGACATTCCAAAATTCAAGATGCTGACTCTTCACCAGTTACTTCCTTTGCTAGACAAAGATGCCTGGTTGGCAACTCTAGATTTAAAAGAGGCTTGCCTGCATATCCCAGTCGGGGAATCTTGCAGAAGATACCTCCGCTTCAATGCAGGCTACTTGCATTACCAGTTCTCTTCTCTGCACTGCCCTCTGGCTTATCTACTGCGCCTAGGGTCCTTACAAAGTGCCTAGCTCCAGTAAGTACATTTTGCAGGCAAAGAAATATTCAAATATATCCATACCTGGACGATTGTCTAATTCAGGCAGAAAACAAGGACATTCTTCTAAAACATCTGGCGTTTGTAAAAAGGGTTCCAACTTGTCTAGGGTACAGTATAAACGAAAAGAAATCACAAATGGTACCATCTCAGAAAATTACTTTCCTGGGTGCAAGCTTGAATACAACTGCCCAGATGGCTTTCCTTATGCCAGAAAAGCAAATTCATTTGGTGACTTACTTCAAACAGGTGGCCACAAAAACCCTGCTTTCTGCAAGGCAAATACTACAAGCCTTGGGGTTCATGGCCTCCTGCATTCTTCTAATTCCATATGCAAGACTGCATACAAGGAAACTTCAGTGGTATTTAAAAAGTCTATGGAGTCAACATTGTCACAGCCTGGAAACAATGATTCCTATCATACCTTGCCTGTGCTTAGAGTTCCTATGGTGGGCAGAGGCCTGCCACCAGAACAAGGGACTGCCATTCACACCACCCCCTGCCGCCCAAACCCTAACTACAGATGCATCAGACTATGCTTGGGGTGCTCATCTGGCAGGGAAATGCATTCAGGGAAAATGTAAATCAAAAAGAAATGCTAGCTGTATAGAATGCACTGACAGCCTTCAAGGACTACCTTCATCCAGGACAATCCATGGTTATATGGTACATAAACAAGCAGGGGAGTACACACTCCTACCCCCTCTGCAGACTAGTCATGGCATTGTGGAACACAGCCTTGAGCTATCAAGTACAACTACAAGCTCAGTTCCTGCCAGGAAAGCTGAATACTCTGGCAGACGAACTAAGCAGAAATCTCATGGACCCACATGAATGGAAACTGGAACCACAGATTTTCAACATGTTGACACGCAAATGGGGGAGTCCAGACATAGATCTTTTTGCCTCACCCCAGAACTATCAGTTGGACAAATTTTGCAGAAGAACTCATCACAAAAAAGCCTGGAAAGTGGATGCTCTGTCCTTCCGCTGGAAAAACCTATCAGTCTATGCTTTTCCACCTCTGCCTCTGCTCTCCAAAGTTCTACTAAAAGTCAAACAGGACAAACCAAAAATGATTTTGATTGCTCCAGACTGGTCTCGCCAACACTGGTACCCACTCCTGCACAGTGTGTCACACAATTCACCATGGCACCTGCCTCACTGTCTCAGCAGAACAACCAAACTCTGCACCCTCAGCTCCAAACTTGCAGTGTGGCTAATCACCTAAATTCACCCTTAACATCCCTCAGCAAACCTGTGATGGATGTCATTTTGGAGGCAAGAAGACCTAGTACTAGAAAATGTTATGCTGACAAATGGAAAAGATTCTGTGCTTGGAATCATTCTCAAGGGATAAGCACAGCAGTGCCCAACATTCCTCAGATTTTGCAATACTTAACTGAGATGCTTCACAAGGACCTGTTCTTTTCTTACATAAAAATTCATGCCTCAGCCATTTCAGCTCATTACAACGCAGAACCTCCCCTCTTCTCTCATCGTCTGCTAAAGCAGTATCTCAGAGGGGCCAAAAACATAAGACCACCCAGGAGAGCTCCAACCCCTGCCTGGGACCTTAATTTTGTATTGAAGAAACTCACTCTCCATCCTTTCGAGCCAGCTGCTACTGCAGACTTAAAATTTATCTGCTGGAAAACAGCTTTCCTTTTAGCAGTCACTTCAGCTAGAAGGATTTCTGAATTACAGGCTCTTATGGCAGTGGAGCCTTTCATCATTTTTTCATGCAGACAGGGTATCTCTCAGGACCAACCCATCCTTCATGCCCAAGGTGGTATCCAGTGTGGCTCTTAATCAGACTGTTCATTTGCCAGCTTTCTTTCCCACTCCACAGAGCAAGGGGGAGAGGATTCTGCATTCATTGGATGTACACAGACAACTTAGATTTTGCTTAAACAGGACTAAATCTCAAAGAAAATCTGAACAACTGGTGGTAGCATTTGCTGCAGGGGCAAAGGGAAAGGCTATTTCAAAACAAACCATTTCCAAATGGGTAAGCCATTGTATTCGTTTCTGCTATAAGCACCATAGAAAAACTATCCCCCAGGGGATCAGATCCCATTCCACCAGGGCTGCATCTACTTCAACCGCCTTTCTCAGAGGTATTCCTACCAGGGATATTCTAGAAGTTGCTACCTGGAGCTCAGTTCATACTTTCTCCAAACATTACCATTTACCAGTTTTCTCTAAATCCAGAGCTGGCTTTGCCACTGCTGTCTTGCAGGGCCTTATAGCTGGTCCTAATGCTGTATAATTTCCTCCTCCCAACCATAGCTTTGGGAATCTATCCAAATATAATGACCGCAACAGTGAAACACGAAGAACATAGTACAGTTGTGTGCACTTACCATAAATGTAGATGTTTGAGTGTATTCACTGTTGCAGTCCTGGTTACCCTCCCTCCAGCCCCCTATTTTTCTCTGGCTATACCTCTACTTTCTTTTACTATGCTTAATAGCCCTTTTGGTATATTTGCTTTTGGTTGGAGGTATATTTTTGTGTTTTTAATTTTATTTGCTCCCCATTTTGGGGGCACCTGACATCTGGGGCAAGAAAAACTGATTTAATGGCATCGGCTGCATGTTTTAAACCCCTGACGTCATGGAAGAAGGGGCAGCAACCGACGCAGGACCCAAGACTTAATCAGTCCGACGGAGGGCAACCTGCTACCAGATTACCCAAATGTAATGACTGCAACAGTGAATACCCTTGAACGTCTACATTTATGGTAAGTGTACACAACTGTACTTTCTATTTATAAAGATGGAAATGGGATAGGCAATGGCTTTAGCTGCAATTTGCAGATATTCTGCTGGTAGGCAGTCAGCAGAAGGAGTGCATGGTTTGAGTTTTTGGAGGAAGTTGCAAATGAGGGATGTGGGTACAGGTTGTATATGAAAGGTGGGAACTGGGTTGTTTGAGGTATTGAACGGTGAAGTGGTAATAGTTGGTAATGTATTAGCTAGAGTTTGGATGGCTTCAGTAAAGTAATTCTTGAAGGCATCAGCAATTTGCTTAGGGTTATTATGGGTGATACCTGATGGGACAGGGGTTTGAGTCACCTTGCTGGAGTAGTTTGTTCATGCCTGACCAGAACTTTTGTGGTTTTTGTTGGTGGATTTGGTGGAGGTAAAAGTGTTTTCTGTCTAGGAGAATGTCTTATCTGGTGGCATTTCTTAGCTGTTTAAAGTAAATGTGATTTTATGGGCTTTTAGAGGCTCTCCATTTGGCCCAAGTTTTGTTTCTTACGAGGATCTTTTGCTTAGTTTGTTTTGTGAGCCATGGGACAATTTTGGTCCTAATTCGGGAGGAGCAGCAGGGGGCATGGTAGTCTAGGATTTGTAGGAATCTAATATTGAAGTAGGTGACTGCTTCATCAAGTTGCAGATGTTACACTGGTGACCAGTCACATGCTTTCAGTTAATTTTGGAAGCACTCTGGTTGAAAGTGTTTTTTAGATCGGGCGGTTTTGTAAATATTACAATTAGGGATATGATTTTTTTATTTAATTATATAGGTTAGAGCATGTTCCTTGATATCATCAGGAAGGGTTCCTGGTTTATAAGTGCCAGGATGGCTGTTAATAAGGATACAGTCTAGGGTGGTTTCCTTACCACTTGATTTATGGATAATAGTAGGAGTGGTTATTACTTGTGAGAAACCATAAAGGTTTATGTGACTGATAGGACTGGGGGAGCAACATGTAGCCCAGTCTATGTTAAAGACACCTAGTACAATGGTTTCCTGAGGTAGGTGGGTAGAGAGACAACTAAGTAAGTTTTCAAGAGTATTGATGTTGTTACCAGGAGGAAGATAGGAGCAAATTAGATAGATGGATTTAGAACTGCTGATGTGAAGTTTAGCAGTAAGGGTTTCTGCATTAGTATCTGTGGGTAGGGACGCATTGAAGGGTGAAACTTGAGCTCTGATTTATACAAGATGGCTACACCTCCCCCCTTTTTGGTTTTGCGATCACATATAAGGATGTTATTTCCAGGTTGGGTAATTTCCTGGTCCTGAGTTGAGGGCTTTAGCCATGTTTCTGTAATACAGAGAATATCAAATGTGTGCATCTCTAAGAGTGCATGAAGGTGGGTAATTTTATTGTTAATGCTATGGATGTTAATGTGAGTTATGAGGGAGGGAGTTAGCAGGTATTTTTGGGGTAATGGAATTATGTGAAGTGAGGTTTTGCGGGTTACTTGGAATTTCTGAATTGAGGCCAGGGTTTGGATGAATATCACCATCTAATAGGGGATGTTGCTGAGGTTTTTGTAATATCTTTAGGAATGTGTAGTAGTTATTCAGGGTGATTTTGCTATGGAAGGAAGTAATATGGGAATATCTATGATACCTAGGAAGTGTATAGGTAGAAGTGGAGGTTATGTTAATGTGGTTGAGAGAGATTCCATGAGAAACTAGTAGAGTTTGATGGTGTGGGTAGTGTAGTTTAGGCAGAGAGAAATGTTCAATGAAGGTTAGTGTGTAGGGTAGAGTTAGAGAGGCTAGAATAGTGGTTAAGAGTAGTAGGTTTGTGTATGTAGAGGTATGTGTTGAGGCCATTTTGATGTGTGGGTTGAGAAGTAGAGTAGGTAAGGGGGTGGAGTCCAGTAGAATGCTAAAGTAAAGGTGGCAGAGGGAGAGAGAGCTGTATGAGGTAGAGAAGGTTAAGTGAAGACGTTGAAATAGTGCACTAAAATAGAGATGGTAGTACTAGAAAAAGCTGTATAATGTTAGCAATACAGGATGTAGTAGTGTGGAGGTGTTGGGGAGAGGGTATAACAAAGTGTGTAGAGTTACTTTAAGGATTTATTGAGGTTAGAGGTGGGGCTGTTAAGTAGAAGATGTAAGTGATAGGATGGTGGGGGGAAGGGGTGTGGGTGCAGAAGTATAAGGCTGAGAGCACTGGGGGTGGGTGGGAATTGGGGGTAAGGTAGAGGAGCGGAGTGAAGCCCGCAGGGCGAATGGAGCGAGTAGGAGCAGGTAAGGTAGGTACAGCAAAAAAGTTATCAGCTGTCTTTAACAGTAGGGGAAGAACAATGTAGAAATGTCAGTGTGTATTCTTAATGTAATATATCTTTTCTTAAGTGAGTGTTAGTTAACATGGTGTAGATTATAAAGGGGTGATTTGTAAATTATGCTGTTAGATAAAAAAAATGGTTGAATGATTAAGCAACTGAAGTTTGTGTGTGCAGGGTGTTAACTCACAAGAACAGAATATTGCAAGGGGTGTTCCTAAAGGCTCAGTATTAGACCTATTCCTATTTCACATTTATATTTACTGGCCCAGTACTGAAAAACTGTTGGAAATTTGCAGATGATGCAAAAGTAGCAGGTTTCACATCCTCTGTGTATGACCAAATTAGGCTTCAAAGTTATATGGACAGCTTATTTTAATGGACACACACGAACATGGTGGAATTGCACAAAACAAGATGCAGTGTTCTGCATTTAGGTAAGATTAATACTGTCTGTCCATATTCCCTTGATTCTACTCTTATAAAAAATGTGTTAAATGGAAAATTGGGTTCTAAAGATCATATTGTTAATAATCTTTAAAAAAAAGCATGATTTCCCAATAAGAATGTTTTAAGAACCATATCATCTAAGTATCTCAGTATCATGGAAATCATTTATAATTTCATATTAAGAACTATTAGTTTCCCTGTTCCAGGGAATGCTGGAACCAGTTCTTCCTTCTTGTGACACAAAATCAGGGATGTTTGGTATACCCTGACCACAATCAACTTTGTCTGACTGCCTGGATCATAGTTTGTTCTCTTTAGGCATATGTTTACTGAGGATGTCCAGCAGGTGCTAATGGAGACAAGAAAGCATGTCACTAGAAAATGTTATTTTTTATTCTATTTTTATTTATATTTTGCTAACCAGGTTAATCCTACTAGGCTACTAGTTTTTTTTCAGGGGAGACCTGCGATGATATTTATACCTCTAGGGGAAATTTGGCCAGGGTGTTGGGGACCTTCCCCTACTCTTTTCAGTAGGTGCTGCAGGATCTTTTTTATCCACCTATGCTGCCACCAAATCAAGTAGATTGGTCCTTAGTTTATTGTCTCATCTGAAGGATGGCATATTCAGGAGTGGAACACTGCTCCCCCCCTTTATTTAGCACTGAGGTGGCAGTAATCGGCCCACCTGATATGGGAATAGAACAGCAGCCTTCTGCACCAAAAGAGTGTGTGCTACCTGCTGCACCACTGATACTGATGCAGTTGCATGAACGTAAATGGTGTCAAGAACATAACCAGTTCCCATTCATGTTTAGTTGTTCTCTGGGTCTACAATATTTGTTTGAGTTACTATCCTGTGGCTTTTTTCTTAATCTTCTGTCAAGATAGTTTTACCAGCTATTTCAGCATGTCTGCCCATGGACCTTCCTCTTTCAATGCAGTCTCATGTTAAAAGTTTTTTAAAAAGGGTTTTGCTTAAGAGACCTCCAAGAAAACAAGTGACTCTGTTAATCTTGTATTAGAGGATCTAACACTTACTTCATTTGAACCCAGCTACTGATTGCTCTGACCTATGGAAAAGGTGTATTTTAGTTGCAGACTCTTATGGTGAATCAACATTATCTCATTTTCCACAGCAACAGTTTTTCTTTGAGAAGTAATCCTTATTTTATGCCTAAAGTGGTTTCTGAATTTACTTTAAGCCAAACTATCCATCTCCCCATTTTCTTTCCTAAACCTAAAAATGAGGGAGAAAGGCTACTTCATACCTTCAGTGTCCATAGACAACTCTGGTACTGTATTAACAGAACTAAGTTTGCCAAATCTTTGGATCAATTATTAGTTTGCTGTGAAAGTAATAAGACTGGGCAGCCTGTGTCAAAACAGACTATTTCCAAGTGGTTGTTTAAAGCTTTTACCTTTCGTTATACTCACCATATCAGCTATTCTAGGCAGGGTCATGGCCCACTCTAACAGGGCCTTGGCTTCATCTATGGCTTTTTGGAAAGGATTGGATTCGAGAAGTATTCTAGAACCAGCAACGTGGTCCTCTTTACATACATTTACATGGCATTACAAGCTAGATTCCTTCTCTAATTCTAGGCTGCTGGACCTTCCCGTCTACTTCTCAGATGCTGTAAGCTAAACTGTCCTCTTATATAGCCCTTACAGTAACCCTAACCCTCAAACAGTCATACATGCACTCCTTACCCTGATGTTCATTCTTTTGCTGTATCCAAAAGTGTCAGCATTAAGACACACACCCACTTAACTGTAACTCAGGGCGAATATCATACCAAATAAAAAAATTAAATAGGAATACAAGTACAATACTAAGCAAATGACTACAGCATACAAATTCATTCATCATCCAGAAAAAAGCCCTGCACTACAAAACTTATTCCTGCCCTACTGTCCAGCAAGGGACCTCCGCTCTAGTAACAAATTATTACTTCCAAGTAAGTCAAATAATGTTGCAGAAGACTCACTGTACTCCCACTACATTGCTAAACTCTGTTGTACATAGGGAAATGGTTTGTGACTTTGATGTTATGGGAGGAGATGTTCATATTGGGGAATTGTCATCAGTAATTGTTGGTAACAGTGAGTCAACTTCTCCTGTTTTCAACCTAGATCAGTGGTTGGCAGACTGTCAAGGTACAGTTGGTGTTCCACAAACTGTTAATGTTCACCCTTTGACTTTCGAGGTATTACTAAGGGTTCTTCAAAATAAATTAGTTAAATATAAAACCTTGCAAGTTGACAACACTTTCTAAAAGATTTTTAACTGTCAAAAGAGTCCCTAAAGGACTTAGGTTGTGGGCATGAGATTTTACAGAGAGCTGGTTAATTTTTTTGATTACCGTGGACTCAAAAGTTATCGCGCTTATGGTGAAAGACAATGAAGATGTACTTAGAGAGTCTTTTACAAGAAATTTATAAGATTGATTTTAAGTTGAAACAAGATATGTTTTATGAAGTTTACTACGTTAAATATATGAATGTTTTTAAGTATGTGGACAAAAACCTATGTGAAAACAAAAAAAGCTAAGAAGAAATATAGGGATGAGAGAGAGAATTTTTAAATAATATAGCTTATCCTAAGTCAGATGTTTAGGGATAATAAGAAGCACAACATTAACATTACTATTGAAGCCAGAGACTCCTACAAAGAGCACGATGATGGGGCTTTCTTTTTTTTTTTTAGAAAGTCCATACTCCTTACCAAAGAGGTTACAGAGGCTACCCCAGAAAAACAAGAGGTTTTCTCAAGAGCAAGAATTTGTGATGGTGAGCCCTTACAGGAAGAAGAAAGGGGGAAGAGTAAGGGACCGAAGAAATAGGGTCTGTAGTTTATGGCTCATTCAGTGCTCCCTCACCATTAGGTTTTGATATTGAGCATTCTACTGGTGAAGGAGTTGTGCATACTTCACAAGGTTTCATAATTTTCAAGTATAGTACTCTTGATATTGATAGTAGTAACATTATTTTATTTAAAAAGGGTTTTACCTTTTTTTGTGCCCACCAGTAGTTCGGATGTTGGGGAAACCATTTTGAATTTTAAACTGTTTGTTAGAAAGGTAATTTGGATGTATTATTTTTCTAGCATAAAAGGGTTGTGAATAAAGGTTCCTGTTTAACAAGGAAGAGTGTATTTAATCCCCCTTTACACCCAACTATTAGCATGTTTGAAAAAAATGTATATTAATGATATTCACAAGTGGTATGCTAAGAAATAGTTTAAATGGAAATATAACTTAACCCAGGATGAGGTGACTTTGTTGCAAGAGATAAATTGCAACTGTGATATATGTATTATGAAACCAAAAAAAGGTGGGGGAATGGTAATTATGTATAGTATTCATTACTCCAGCAAAATGTTCAATTTGTTGAACAATGAGCAACAACACAACAGAATCTCCAAGAATGAGATTCATGTGGCATATACTGTAAGATTGATACTTTCTTGAATGATTTGCTTTTAGAGGGCAGGACTGATGGACGAGGGTACTAGTTTCTAAAAGTAGACTATCCAGCTGTGCCGAACATTTTTGGCATACCCAAAATACATAAAAACATCTATGATCCACCACTCCAGCCCATTGTAGCAGCTGCAGGTTCCAGAACCCACTCTTTGATATTTTCACTAGTTTATCAAAGGGTTAAAGTTGCCATTTTGGTACATCTTAAAGGATTCATGGAATTTAAGTAGCATCAAACAATAATTGTTTCTGTGAAAAGTGGTACTTGGTTACTTTTGATGTGAGCTTATAGGATTTGTTTTCCTGCATTCCGCTCAGTGTGGGTCTTGAATGGTTTAATGAATTTGTGAGCACAGTAAACACACTCTGATATCTGAATTTATGGTAATGATTTTGAGCAATAATTATGTATTTTTGAGGACGAGTATTATAAATAAGTTAGTGGCGTAGCAATTTGCACTGCTTGTGCCCTGCTTTATGCAGACATCACAATGTGGTATTGCGAGCCAGAGGTATGTATTCACCTAGATTTATGTTAGTAACCTCATTGCTTACTTCAGATTTCTGAAAGATATTTATATACTATGGAAAGGAAATGAGGTAGAAGTAAAAGAGTTTGATTATGTGAACAGTAGTGCCACATTTTTATCTTTTACTTACAATTTTTCTGTTGAAAAGATTAATTATTTGGATAGTTCACTGCAGAAAGATTTTAGGTTCATAGGTAGGTACTAGGCTATCTGTCCGAAGGCATTTATAAGCCTAGCCAGAACATGTTGGCTTTTGCCTTCCCCTTAGATTAGTTCCCTGTGCCCCTCTGTTCAGCAGAGCCACTGAAGTGATTCCCAGGGTAAACTTTGTTTCCCATCCACTCGTCAAGGTTTCTCTTGAAGAGTGCTAGTGAGGAGCTCTGCCTAATGTAGATTGGAATCTTGTTCCAAAGCATGGGAAGTCTCTGGGACAGGAATCTATCCCTCCAGCATGTCCTATTTATTGTTGTGGTGAGGTTTAGATCCCTAAAGTGTGTGGCACGAGGGGGTAAGGTTTTCTTTAGGTGGAGCATGTCCATCAATTCTGGGTTGGACACAGCCTTGTATGTCAGACAGGGATCACCTCTGAGCATGCAACCGAGTACAGCTGGAGTTTCTTCAGTCCAGCTGCATAGGGCATCTGTTTGAGGCCAGTGATCATCTTGGTGAGGTACTTCTGTGGTCTTTCCAGCTGTTGCAGGTGTCTTGTAAGGTGCATCCCAAATGGGGCATTGTACTCTGATGGGTCTGATGAGTGATGAGTAGAGGGGCACAATGACCTCTTTTGATCTGGATGCAAACCCTTTTGTGATTAGGTGGGCCCGATAGAAGGATTTTCTAACCACTTTGCCAATGTGATTATCAAAGGAGAGATTACTATCTACTTGGGTCCCCAGATCCCTTATTATATTTTCTGTATTTAGGGACTACCACCTATGAGGTAGTTTGTAGGTACTTTATTTCCAAAGGGGAATAACTATGCACTTTTTGGCATTTAGCTTGAGGCCATGATTTTGACACCAGGTATTCGTCTCAGTGAGACCCTTTTGGAGGATGTCTGTGTCAGCCGGTGAGTCAATTGTAGCCCCTAGTTTGCAGTCGTCTGCAAACTTGGTCAGCCATAGTTGTCCTGTGCTTGTTTGTACCTCTGAGAAGTATATGCCGAACAGGAGGGGTCCTAGGACTGAGCCCTGGGGAATGCCACTTGTAACGGGTTTAGAGTCAGACCTAGCTTCCACAACTCTCCCATGTGGGTTCTGTCCGTGAGCCAATTGGCAACCCATCTTGTGACATAGGGGTTTATGTTCAGGCTGGTGAGCTTATCTATAATACCAGAATGGGGAATGGTGTTGAGGGCCTTTGCAAGGTCTAGGTAGGCTGTGTGTACCACCTTTCCCTTGTCTATAGCCTTGGTAACTGTCTCAAAGAAGTCCACCAGATTTAGGAGGCATGATCTACCCTTAACAAAGCCAAACTGGGTAGGGTCCAGTGTTTGGAGGTTCCCAATGTCTCTATTAATGAGTTCCATGATGATGCGCTCCATAGCCTTGCAGACTAAGCTAGTCAGGCTTATAGGGTGATAGTTCCCGGGGTCTGTTGTGCCTCCACCTTTGTGGAGGGGAGTAACCGCTGCTGTGCACCACTCTATGGGTACGTAGCCTGTGGAGAGGCTGAGTTTGAACAGTGTGTTTAGGTGAGGGGTTAGTTCGTCTTTGAGCTCATGTAGGACACAGCCTGGGACACTGTCCAGTCCCATTGATGCTGTATTTTTGGCTTTGGAAAGGGCTATTTTAACTTTAGTGTCTGTGATTTCAGGGGTTCTACATTCTTCTGGTATGGTTCTGGGCCCTTTTGGGGGTGAGAGGGGGTGAAGTTTGCACTGAACCTGTCTGCCAGGATGTTGGTAATATCGGTTCGTTCAGTGTATTTTGTGCCATTCTGCACCAACTCCGAGCAGATGTCCTTCAAGAATGCAACTGCAGTCATAACATGTGGGTTGTCCTGCCTCAGGCAGCCCTCGGTCAGCCGGATTCCAAAGTCTGGGTCCGACGTCGGCTGATGTCGCATTTCTCTCCGATGTCAGAGCGGCTGGAGTACATAAGCATCAGCCGACGCCATTTTCTTCAGTCTTTCTTGCCGTGCGGTGCCCGAAGCAGAAGCAGTTCGCAAGTGCCGGTCGGTTAGCTCCTGTTTTCTACGATACCGAAGTCATCAAAAAAGCTAAGTACCCCATTGGGGACCTTTTCTTGCCTCAGCCGATGTCAGAAATTACTGAAAAAGTTAACAATTGTCTTTTTTGTGGTAAACAAATACCTCATAAGGATTTCCACTCTTACTGCCTCCCTTGCCTGGGCCCAGACCACAACGTCTCGGCCTGTGTAGCCTGTGCTCGCTTCAACAAGGGCACTCTCAGGCGCCGGGCGGAGTTCGCTGAAGATTTTTTCGGCGATAATTTTGCTTACACCATGCCGTCGGATCTTCCGACATCACAAACTCCCAAAAAGCGTAAAGACCGGGACGGACATCCTCAGCCCGCGTCTACCACCGACTCCATGCCAAAACCTAGCACGAGTGCTCCGGTTCCCTCTGAGACGGTCTCTCCACTGCTCTGAACCGAAGACACCGCATTACCGACGACTCCGATTCCAGACATTACTCCGACGCCAATTATAGATTTTCCTCCGGATACAGAAACCGAGGAAATGCCCGAGACCATTGCTGTAGACAAGGTCACTCCTGCATGTGGAGCTGCCAGGCCCCCTATGGCCATGTCTATTAAGGCCTACACTAGGGCTAAGGCAGCCAGCAAAACAAAGCATATTACTTCTAAATCCTTACCTCAGCCGACTCCGGAGACACAAATTATGTCCATGGCTGCTGATTTAATTTCCATCATTAGAGGTTCACAGGCCCATCCTGAGAGAGCATCCCAGCCTCCTCCTGATAAAAGGCCCCGGGTTGAACCCTCTGACCCTACTCCTTCAGATGAAGGTTTCGAGGGCTCTGTCCACTCTGATAGCCAGGAAGAACTCTTCCAGACCTATGAGGGCTCGGATGCAGAAGATTCCATCCCTTTGGCCTCCCCTCCTGAGGATATTTCTTTTGGGGAAGTTCTGCACACCGTGAGGGAACATTTCAAGTGGCAAGGTCAGGAATATTCTGATTCTAGGAAACGCCTTAGGACTTTCCTTAAGAAGCCTCAGCACAGGCCCTTAGCTATTCCTCCTGTTCTTGATGTTCTGGATGATTTGTATTCTGACTCTAGTGCTACCCCTGATTCTCTTCCTCCTGCTCCAGCCAAGCCAGACAGGTATTACAGGGTCCCAGAAACTCATTCCCATTTATTCAGGGCCCATACTGCTGATTTGGAAACTATTTCACAGGGGCCTAAAGGAGTTTCAGCCTCCACCTCAAAAAATCCTTTGCCCTCCAACAGGGAAGCTAGGTCATTAGAGAGATGGGGCAAAAGGTTTACACATCCACTACCTTATCTATGAGAGCTTTAAATTGCCTTTTTCATATGTTACAATATCAGGATTATCTCTTAGAAGATTTACAAAAAACATTAGCTTCTCCTGATCCTTTAGACAGGAAGACTTTGCAGGAAGCTGTACATAACACTCAGCAAGTAAGCAATCACTTCCTGCAGTGTGGATATGATGCACTGGAAGCTTCATGTAGGGCAGCTATGACAGGGGCAGTGATTCGTAGACATGCTTGGTTAAAAGATCAACATCTACCAGATCATGTAAAAGCAAAACTTCTGGATGCACCTTTGGAAAGAACAAGCTTTTTGGTGCAAATGCTAAGGATGTGTTAAAGACCATCAAAGAAAAAGCAAAATCAGTTCAGACTGTGAAAGATTTCAGTAGGAATTGGCCTTCAAAAAACTGGTCCTTTCCTAATCCAGAAAAGTTTCAAAGGGGTAAGAACAGACGTGGCCGAGGAAGAGGCCAATACAAAGGCCCTTACAGGGGACGACAATGGCAGCCAGGAAACCAAAGAAGTGACGCAGGGGTTTCACCTGCCCCACAACCACAAACTCAATGACTTTCCTCTACTACCGCCTACCAGGGAACAACTCGAAGCTCCCTTGGGCGGGAAATTATCTCCGTTTGCAGAAAACTGGCACAGACTGACAAAGGACAAATGGATTTTGGACATTATAGACCGAGGGTACAGGTTTCATTTTCATACCTTACCAAGAAAACAAGGCATGCCAAACCTACCACAAAATCAGAGGGCAGAGGCTATCAAGCAAATCACTCTGCTGACTCGAATGAAAGCAATAGAAAGAGTTCCACAACAAGAACAAGACCAGGGGGTTTACTCAAGACTGTTCCTTGTTCCAAGAAAAGAATCTCAATGGAGACCAATACTGGACTTGTCCGCATTAAACACCTTTCTCATAGTACCAAAGTTCAAAATGCTGACTCTACAGCAACTCCTTCCCATGCTGGGCAAGGAGTCGTGGTTGATTACTCTGGACCTCAAGGAGGCATACCTGCATGTCCCTATCAGACACAGCTGCAGAAGATACCTCAGATTTCTTGCAGGGCCAGAGCATTATCAATTCTCAGCATTGCCATTTGGCTTATCTACTGCGCCCAGAGTATGTACAAAATGCCTGGCTCCAGTAATTGCTCATTGCAGGCTCCAGGGTATACAAATTTACCCGTACCTGGATGACTGCCTCATACAAGCGGACGACAAATTGATGTTGACAAAAAACCTGGATTATGTCATACGATTACTTCAAGCTCTGGGATACACAGTCAACTTCCAAAAGTCAAGACTGCAGCCATCCCAGCAAATAATCTTCTTAGGAGCCAAACTAGACACAGCCTCTCAGATGGCTTACCTGACAGAAGACAAGCAAGAGAAGTTAACTCATTACTTCAAAGGTTTAGCAAAACTCACCCAGATGACTGCAAGGAGATTCCTACAGGCCCTGGGTTACACGGCATCCTGCATTCTACTGGTTCCATTAGCAAAACTACACATGAGAAAGCTTCAATGGTACCTAAAAAGCATTTGGTCTCAACACAGCAACAACTTGGAGACAATCATACCACTCATTCCATGCCTACAAAAGGAATTCCTATGGTGGGCCTCGGTGAGCCAGGAAAACACAGGTATGTCATTCAAAAAATCACAGATAACACAGACCATGACTACAGACGCCTCAGACCTTGGATGGGGGGGGCGCACATGGAAGGCAGGTGTATACAAGGACAATGGTCTACAAAGGAAACACATCTGCATATAAACCAAAAGGAAATTCTGGCAGTAATGCATGCCATCGAGGCCTTTCAACACCAACTCCAGCAAGGCCATTTAATGATACGGACAGACAACACCACTGTGATGTGGTACATAAACAAGCAGGGGGGCACCCACTCTTACCCCCTTTGAAGACTGGATATGCAGCTTTGGGAGAAATCACTGAGCCTAAACATCCAGTTACAATCCCAGTTTGTTCCAGGAAAAGACAATGTGTTGGCGGACAGCCTAAGCAGGAATTTCACAGATCCACACGAGTGGAGGTTACATCTGAAGGCCTTCAGACAACTCACTTCGACATGGGGCAAGCCAGAAGTGGACCTATTTGCCTCTCACCTCAACCATCTTCTACCAAAATTTTGCACAAGGACATACCATCCAAAAGCTTGGAAAATAGATGCCCTCTCATTCAACTGGAACTCCCTAGCAATCTATGCATTCCCACCTCTGCCACTGATGACCTCAGTATTACTAAAGATCAAAGCAGAGAAGCCCAAGGGAATCATAATAGCTCCGGATTGGCCAAGACAACACTGGTACCCACTACTACGGAGCATATGTCACACCAGGAGGTGGGCCCTCCCCCAGTGGCCTCTACTTTTGACTCAACACAATTTCGAAACACTGCATCCAAATCTTCAGACACTGCAGCTAACAGCCTGGGAGATCCCATAAATAACTTCAGCTTATCTCTCTCCTAGGAAGTGCAGCGGATACTAACAGAGGCTCGAAGACCATCCACCAGAAAGGTTTACTTAGCAAAGTGGAAGATTCAGCAATTGGAATACCAGCAAGGGACATGATGCATCATTGTTGAACATCCCACTCATCTTGGAATATTTGGCAGATATGTTAAAGAACGGCCTCTCATATTCTTCCATAAAGATACATGCATCTGCTATTTCAGCTAGATACAACACTGATCCTCCTGTTTTTTCTCACCCCTTACTAAGACAATTCCTCAGGGGAATCGAGAACATTAAGCCACCAAGAAAGGCCCCAGTTCCAGCCTGGGACCTCAATTTTGTCTTAGAAAAACTGACTCTACCTCCATTTGAGCCAGCAGCTTCAGTTGACTTGCAATTTCTCTCATGGAAGACAGCTTTCCTGTTGGCAATTACCTCAGCAAGAAGGGTTTCGGAGCTACAGGCCCTAATGGCAATACCACCCTTTATTATTTTTCATAGAGACAGGGTTTCATTAAGGACCAACCCTACTTTTATGCCAAAGGTGGTATCTAGGGTTTCTTTAAATCAAGCCATTCATCTGCCTGCTTTCTTCCCCAATCCTGAGAATAAGGGGAAAGACTGTTGCATACCTTGGACATTCACAGACAACTTCGATACTACCTGGACAGAACCAAGGCCAGTAGGAAGTCTGAACAACTTTTGTAGCTTACGCCCTGCAGTCCAAGGAAAAGCAATTTCAAAACAGACTATTTCTAAATGGATTGGACATTGCATCAGATTCTGTTATTCCTTTCATGGAAAGACTGTTCCAGCCAATGTCAGACCACATTCCACCAGAGCTACAGCCACCTCTACAGCATTCTTAAGAGGGGTGCCTACCAAAGACATTCTAGAAGCTGCTACATGGAGCTCCGTGCATACATTCTCCAAACACTACAATCTCCCTCTATACTCCAGATCCAGAGCAGGCTTTGCTTCGGCAGTCCTGCAGGGTTTGATTGCCACACCATCTCTTTCCTAGAGCATTCCTCCTCCCCCAGCTAAGCTATGGTATTCTACCCACATGTTATGACTGCAGTTGCATTCTTGAAGGGCATAGTACAGTTTTGTACCTACCATAAATGTAGATGTCCGATAGACATGCAACTGCAGTCAGATTTTCCCTCCCTCCATACCCCTCTATGCCTAGGGTCCACTCCTATCCCTGTTACTCTTAGCTAGGGATATCTGATGTTCTTCATCTCACATTGCTGCAGTCCTTACATATGGGTAGTCCGCTGTCCTCGGTCGGCCCGAATACCAAAGTATTAGGCTGACGTCGGTCAAGGCGCTTTAAACTGACATCAGGATGTCAGGGTACAAAAGCGCATGACCGACGTCATTTCCTCAGTCTTTTTTGCCGCATGGTCCGATGCAGAAGCAGCGTTGCAAGTGCCGTTCGGTGTTCTGAAATTTTTCGAGTTCGGAGTTTCAGACCGAATCCAAGTTGGCTAAGTACCCCGTTGGGGATTATTTTGTTTTTTTCTTGCCTCAGTGTTTTACCGGATGTCAGAAAAAGTGAATAACTGTATTTCTTGTGGGAAACAGATACCGCATAGGGATTATCATTCTTTGTGTATTCCTTGTTTGGGGCCTGAGCACGACGTTGTTGGGTGTCGCTTTGTGCTAGGTTCAATAAGCGCACTATTGCGAAGGTTGGATTGTGCTAGGCTGGTCTTTGGGAAGCGGTGCAATTATAATATGCCGTCGGATTCTCCGGCCGCTTCTCTTGAAGCGCAAAGACAAAGCAGTTAAACCCAGGCAAGATGAGTCGTCCGTTCGGACGCCGGTTCTTTAGAGGTTTCAGTGGAACCGGTGGTTCCGGCGGAGGCTTCTCTGGAGTCTCAGGGGAGACTTTGATTTTGCAGGAGGTGGTCTCTCAGGAGGCAGGTCAGGCTGAAGGGCTTCCCAAGTTACTGTACTCCCTCCTTCCTAGGGTGGTTAGGCCATCTCCTTCTGTTTCCAAGGCTTCTCCCAGAGGCAGGCCAGTTTCAGCTTCTGTTGGTGTCACTCCTAGTTCAGCAGGGTCTGTGCCTAAGAAGCACATGCTTAAAATGGCAGAAGATTTAATTACTCTGATTAGAGGTTCTATGCCCCCCTCCTGATAAGAGGCCTAGGGTGGAGCCAGAGTTGGGAAGTTTTGAGCAGGCTTCGGATATTTCAGAGTCTTCAGCTGAAGACTTGCAGGAGTATTCTCCTTATTCTGATTCTGATGCAGATGATTCCACTCCTTCTGCTTCTCCTCCAGAGGATTTTTCTTTTTCAGAGACACTTCATTCTATGAGGGAACATTTTAAGTGGGAAGGTCAGGACTTCTCTGATTCTAGGAAAAGGCTTAGGGAGTTTTTGCTGTTACCCCAGCATAGGCCCTTGGCTATACCCCTGTTCTGGATGTTGTGGAAGATGTGTTTGCAGAGGCTTCACTTAATCCTGATTCTCTGTCTCCTGCTCCTGTTAAACCGGATAGGTATTACAGGGTGCCTGAGGCTCATAAATATCTTTATAAGAGTCCTAGGGCGGACCCAGAAACTATTAGTCAGGGACCTAAGGGTGTCAAGGCCTCTGTTGTAAAAAATCCGGTTCCTCTAGATAAAGAAGCCAGAGCTTTGGATAGATGGGGAAAGAAGGTCTATACATCTTCTACCTTAGCTATGAGGGCTTTGAATTGCCAGTTTCATATGTTGAAATATCAAAACTTTCTTCTTTCTCAATTGAAGTCTAAGGTGGATGCTCTGGTGGAAGGCATTGAGTGTAAAGAGTTGCAAGATTTGGTGCATGTCTCTGAACAAGTGGGTAAGCATTCATTACAGTGTGGTTTTGATGCTGTGCAGGCCTCGTCTAGGGTGGCTGCCACTGGCTCAGTTCTTCGCAGGCACGCCTGGTTAAAGGATCAGAATTTATCTGACCATGTTAAGACAAGGATTTTGGATGCTCCTTTGCAGTCTGATGTGTTGTTTGGTTCACCTGTGGAATCAGTCTTGAAGAAAATGGAAGACAAGGCTAAGTCTATGCAGGCTGTTAAAGATTTTTGCAAGTTCAGCCTCCAAGTTTAGTAGGAATTGGCCTGCTAAGGGGTGGACGTATCCTTCTTATGATTCTCAGTCTAGGGGTAGATCTAGACGTGGTAGGGGCAGAGCTCAGAGTTCTTTCAGGCCTAGAACAGGAGTTCACCTGCACAATCTTCGGGTGAGGGCAGGGGCCAGTCCTTTCGTAAACAGGCCCAGTGACCTAACTTTTCAGCTGCCAGATCCTTCTTGCCTGGCAGCACCTTTGGGAGGAAGGTTAGCACTCTTCAAGGAAAATTGGATGTTGATTACCCAAGACAAATGGGTATTGGATATCATACACCAGGGTTACAAGTTTTATTTCCATACCTTGCCTCCTTTCAAAGGCATGCCGGACGTTCCTCCTCAGCAAAGACTAGAGGCTCGCAAACAAATTTCTCTACTACTTCAAATAGGGGCCATACAAACGGTTCCTCTGCCAGAAGTGGGCCTAGGATTTTATTCTCGCCTGTTTCTAGTACCAAAGAAAGGAAACACGTGGAGACCAATTTTGGATTTATCCATCCTCAACACATATCTGGACATTCCCAAGTTCAAAATGTTAACGTTACAACAGCTTTTACCTCTGCTGGGCAAAGATCACTGGATGGTGAATCTGGATCTCAAAGAGGCTTACCTTCATGTTCCTATCAGGCCCAGTTGCAGGAAGTATCTGCGTTTTCGGGCTGGGACTTCACATTATCAGTTCTCTGCATTGCCCTTTGGCTTATCTACTGTGCCCAGAGTGTTCACGAAGGTTCTGGCTCCAGTGGTAGCTTTCTTCAGGCTAAGAGGAATACAGATGTATCCTTATTTGGACGATTGCCTGATACTGGCCCAAGAAAAGGACGAACTTCTTCATCATTTACAGTATGTGATGGCAGTGTTAAGATGCCTGGGGTATTCTGTGAACGAAATAAAGTCCAGTCTAGTACCCTCTCAGAACATGTGCTTTCTGGGTGTGAGACTGAATACAGCATCCCAGATGGCCTTTTTGACCCCGGACAAACAAAAGAATCTTTCTCTTTACTTCCACCAGTTGTCTCATCAGTCCAGGCTGACTGCAAGGACAGTCCTTCAAGCCTTGGGGTTCATGGCATCTTGTATTCTGGTACTTCCCAATGCCAAACTGCATATGAGGAAGCTACAATGGTATCTCAAGAATGTATGGACACAGCACTGCCAAGATTTGGACACTGTCATTCAAATAATACCTTGCATTCAAAAGGAATTTTTGTGGTGGGCTCAGGAATGTCACCTAAACAAGGGACTCTCTGTGACCCGGCCAGAGGCGAGTCAGATTTTAACGACAGATGCCTCAGACAAAGCTTGGGAGCTCATCTAAATGGAAAATGGATACAAGACACGTGGCCTGCCAGACTTCAACATCTACATATCAACTTGAAGGAGATGTTAGCAGTCCAATTTGCATTGATAGCTTTCAAGGATTTACTTCTTCCAGGGCAGGTGTTGATTCAAACAGACAACACAACTGTCATGTGGTACATCAACAAGCAAGGGGAACGATTCTTATCCTCTATGCAGACAAGTAATGATTTTGTGGGAGACTGCTCTCAGTTTACAGCTAAATCTTCAGGCAAGGTTTCTGCCAGGAGCACAGAACTCCTTAGCAGATGTGTTGAGCAGACAAATTATGGATCCCCACGAGTGGAAATTGGATCCTCATGTATTCCAGAGGTTGACAGTGTTATGGGGAACTCCAGACATAGATCTGTTCGCTTCTCCACTAAATTACCAGCTGCCAAAGTTTTGCACAAAAAGGTTTCATCCCTCAGCTTGGAAAGTGGATGTTCTCTCATTCAATTGGAGCAATCTTCACGTGTATGCCTTTCCACCTCTGCCTCTCCTCCCAAAGGTACTGCTGAAGGTCAGACAGGACAAGCCAAACATGATTTTAATAGCTCCAGATTGGCCTCGACAGCACTGGTACCCATTACTGAGAAGTCTGGTACAGGAGCCTCCACGGCCTTTGCCTTCAATTCCTCACCTGCTGTCTCAGGAGAACGGTCATTTACTCAATGTTAAACCTCATTCTCTTCATCTGACAGCCTGGCATATTCTGGTTTAAACCCTGGAGGGTCTCAGCTTCCACAACAAGTTTTGAATGTTATTTTGGAGGCCAGAAGGCCTAGTACAAGGAAAGTTTACGCAGATAAATGGAGGAGATTTTTATTTTGGAGTACAGCAAAGGACTTTGATGTTTCTAAACCTAATTTAAGTGTGGCGCTTCAATACCTTACTGAGTTATTGGACAAAGGTTTGTCCTTCTCCTCTATAAAGGTTCATGCTGCAGCAATCTCTGCTCACTATGACTGTGACCCACCATTATTTTCTCAGCCTTTGTTTAAGCAATTCCTTAGAGGGGCAAAGAATATAAGACCCCGTAGAGCTCCTACTCCTGCTTGGGATCTCAATTTTGTGTTGGAGAAACTCACTCTACAACCTTTTGAGCCTGCAGCATCGGCAGAGTTGAAATATTTATCTTGGAAGACTGCTTTTTTGTTGGCCATTACCTCTGCGAGAAGGGTTTCTGAATTACAGGCCCTTATGGCAGTTGAGCCTTTCTTAATTTTCCACAAGGATAGGGTGTCTTTGCGTACTAACCCTTCTTTTATGCCTAAAGTGGTTTCTAGTGTGGCTTTAAACCAAACTATTCATTTGCCTACTTTTTATGCAAACCCCCAAAATAAAGGGGAGAGGATTTTGCACACTTTGGATATACACAGGCAGTTGCGATATTATTTGAGCAGAACTAAAGGGTTCAGGCAGTCTCAGCAGTTGTTTGTTTCTTTTGCTTTGGGTTCTCAGGGCAGACCTGTTTCAAAACAAACTATTTCTAAGTGGATTGGTTTTTGTATTGCTTTCTGTTATTCCCATCATGGTAAGGAGATTCCAGCTGGGATTAGGCCTCATTCCACTAGGGCTACTGCCACTTCTACAGCTTTTAAGGGGTGGCTACTAAAGATATTTTGGAAGCAGCTACTTGGAGTTCAGTGCATACTTTCTCTAAGCATTACCACCTTCCACTTTACTCTAAATCTAGGGCTGGATTTGCAACTGCAATTTTACAAGGCATGTTGGCAGCTCCTAATGCTTTATAGTTTTGCCATCCTCCCTTTCCTCTGATTTGGGATTCTACCCATATGTAAGGACTGCAGCAATGTGAGATGAAGAACATAGTACAGTTTTGTACCTACCATAAATGTAGATGTTCGAAGATCCACATTGCTGCAGTCAATTACCTCCCTCCTTCCCTCTGTTGTTGAAGGTGGTGGTGTGGTTTGTGTTGTACATATTGTAAATATGGTTAGTGCACGGGTGGTTGGTTGGGTTTTGCTGGTTTTTGGCTTTGGCCTGTCTTGTTAGGGCCTTCTGACATCTGGGGCAAGAAAAGACTGAGGAAATGACGTCGGTCATGCGCTTTTGTACCCTGACGTCCTGATGTCAGTTTAAAGCGCCTTGACCGACGTCAGCCTAATACTTTGGTATTCGGGCCGACCGAGGACAGCGGACTACCCATATGTAAGGACTGCAGCAATGTGGATCTTCGAACATCTACATTTATGGTAGGTACAAAACTGTACTTTATGGTGTATTTGTTTTATTGCTCATTTATTTGTTTGGAATCCTGTTTTGTCTTCCAATTTGATTACAGCCTTCCTTGGAGGGCACCTGGCATCTGGGGCAAGAAACACTGAGGAAAATGGCGTCGGCTGATGCTTATGTACTCCAGCCGCTCTGACGTCGAGAAATGCGACATCAGCCGACGTCGGACCCAGACTTTGGAATCCGGCCGACCGAGGGCTGCCTGAGGCAGGACAACCCACATGTTTTGACTGCAGTTGCATGTCTATCGGACATCTACATTTATGGTAGGTACAAAACTGTACTATCTGAGGATTGCCACTTAGATTCTTGACATAGCTAAAGAATGCCTTGTGGTTATCTTTGGAGTCCTTGGCAAGTTTTCTTTCAAATCTCGCCGTGGACGATTTTATGAGGGATCGTAGTTTCTTGCTTATACTGATCAGGGATGTCTTCCCTTTTTGGGATTTTACTCTCTTCTGTACTACTGACTCCTCCTATTGTATAGTTTGTTTATGGCAGGGGTCCACCAGACTGGTTTCCTTTTCCTGGAGGAGTGAGTCTTTGTTTTACTTGGGATAGCATGATCCATGCATTCTTGTAGGTGCCCGTGAAATGCATTAGTAAAGGATTTTGCAGCTTGGAGAGCATTATCCTTTAGCATGGGGGCTTTGAAACTTTCCACCTCTGTCTTAAGTAATGTGAAGTTTGCTTCTGAAAAGTTTTTTACGGTGGTTTCCTTGTCCGGGGGTGGGGGCAGAATGTGGATATCCAAAGTGATTTGTTTTTGGTCAGATCTAACCAGAGAGGGGTTGACCTCTGGTGTGAAACACCGGTCGCCCATGTTGGTGATGACCAGGTCTAATATGTTATCACCTCTGGTGGGAGTGTTGACCAGTTGTTCCAGGGTGTTTTGAATTTATAAATTCTAGGAAATGTTGGGCAAGGGAGTTAGTACTTGAGTAGTTCTCCCAGTTAATGTTTGGGTAGTTGAAATCACCCAATATTAGGGTGTTTGGTAGGACCTTTATGTTACCCAGTGTTTCCAGAAATGCAGAATTGGGGTCCTGGGACATGGTGGGTGCAAGCTACAATTTGAATTGCAGTTTTGCCCGTTGTTAGTTGCACGTGGATAATCTCTGAAGCGTCGTGTTGTGCCACTAACCTGGAGGTGTGGGTATTTGATGAATATGGATACTCCCCCACCTTTTGTATTTCAGTCCCGGTTCTGTATGGTAAGAGTTGTAGCCTGATAGTGCTGGGGTGCTCTCTGGAGCCTTAAACCAGGTTTCTGTTACTGCACATATATCTATTTTCTCCATACTGTGGAGTGCCTCAAGTGTGTGCATTTTGAGGTTTAGACTTCTGGCATTGAGTAGTATTACCCTCAGATTTTTGTTACTTGTGCTATTTACGGTCGTGGGTTTGTCTTTTGAGCCTTCCTAAAAAAGGCACTATGGGGGTGGCAAGAGCCTTGGCCAGTATTCGAAAGCCTAAGGGTGACAGGTGCAAGCCATCTCTAGCGAAGCAGCGTGCCTTGTCGAGCATGTCATCCCAGGCAGACAGACACTGGATCCCCTTTGAATGACACCAGAAACTTAGCCAATTGTTGAAATTGATAATTTTTTTATTTATACCGTGGTATCATTCTTGGTGAGGGCAGGATGCTACTCAGGGTCAGGGTCATAGCGGCCTGGGATACGTGGTCAGAGAGCTCTTCCATGTCTCTATTCATGTAGTTTAGGAAGGCACAGCTCAGGTCATTCACACCAACATGGACAATGACCGAGTCGTATTTGTATTTGCTCTGGAGTGACCTGAGTGCTCGTGTTATGTGGTGGATCCTGGCACCCGACAGACAGCGAACAGTAACCTTCTCCTTATTCAGCCTAGTGAGTGGGACGTCAGTGTGCCTGACTATAGTGTCACCTATTACTAGTATGTTGGGTATGTTCTTTTGCCTTGAGGCCTGTAATTGCGTGGCATACTGGTTTTGTGAAGTATGTGTTTCATGGTTTGTGTTGGGGGGGTGGAGGTTGCTTGGATGTCTGCTTTGGAGGGCTCTGTTGCTTTTGCAGATTTTTATTTAGAGTGTCCAAGTATGTTTTCGCGTATTTACGTGTGTTTTTTGCCAGTGCTGGTTTAATGGGTCTATGCGTGACTGGTGGTGTAATGCCAGTATTTCCCTTCTCTTGACTGTCTGATTCAGTCTTGGGTTGAGAGAGCTTAGCCTCCAGTTTGGCTGTGTAATTGCATCTCTCGCATGTATTAGTGTTTGGTGGTAGGAGGAGAGGGTTGTCTGTGTGCATGAGGCAGTTGTAACATTGCCTCAAGATGCCCAGATTCACCAGTTGGACTGGAGAGTACACCTGAAACTGCCCTTTGGACATGCCTAGATAGATACAGTAAACTGTCTTACTGAATGGCTGGTAAGGTTGAATAGAGAGCCTTGACCTTTTGTAGAGCTAGGGTTTATAAGTGCTTGCTATGCGTTTTGAGCAAGTGCTGGGCTGAGAAATGAATGGCTTGAGTGCTTAAGTTGAAAGTTTGTCTAGTTCCAAGGGAAAAATTGAAGAGGACACTTTGTGGAGCCGGGAATAGTTATACCCTAGCTAACCGGTGCTGCCCAGCGTGCAAAACCGGGCAAATGCAGTTTTTATAGCAGGGGAAATGAAAGAGAGCGAAATTGCCCCAAAATGCTCAATAAACTACTACTTTCTTGGCTGAAACCACTCCCCCAGGGACAGATAGGCTGCTCAAAGCTCCCCTCTCTCACAGATGAACAGAGAAACTTCCTTCTATTCAAGTAAGGTATGGACAAACACAGAGATTTGTAACACAGCTCTGAATTCAGCACTAACCTGAAAACTGTACTATATTAGCTTAGAAAGGCGGGAAACAAGTATATGTATATATATACATATTTATATATATATATATATATATATATATATATATATATATTTTTTTTTTTTTCCAGAAAATAAAGCAGATACAATCAAAAAACACTTTAAATGCACATAAAAAGATGCTTATTGTTATATATCTCAGTTCAGAGTTGTAGTCAATGCCCCTAGTAATAAAGTAGGAAGAAACACAAATACAGTAAAAGCAGATGAATAAAGTGCAAATTTACACACACACACACACACACATATATATATATATATATATATAAACAAACAATAGAAAACGAACAATCTGATTTAAACAAGCTACCCAATTAACCAGAAAAAAACTCAAAACTGAGCTCTGTTCCAGCGGTTTTCAGTCAGACAAGTTCTAACTGCACACTCTTGCTACTAGGGTGTAGGGCAACCTTCTCCAAAAAAGATGGCCTGGATCAGTGCTCAAGTTATACAAACAAAGCTAGATTTAGCAGGCCTGAATCTGGTCCTATGCTACAGCAACAAGGCCCACCAATTTCAGAAAGAAACAGTTCGAATAAGCAGGCACAGTAAGCCTGTGACCAGAAATTCCCAGCTCAGAAGGGCAGAATCCAGCCTCTCCTCCCACAAGAGTGCAGACCACAAACCTTCTTAATGTAGAATAACTGGCCTGAAGCCCAAGTGCTTAAACCAAAAGACTTAGAATAACAGTTACAATTTAATCAGGCTACTACCAAACAGCAATCAGTGCAGCAGAATAAATAAAATTGAGTACTTTTAAGAAGAGGCTAAAGCAAAATAAAGGAGGAGGAAACACAAATACAGTACAAGGAGATGAATATTTTTTTGTTTGTTTTTAGAAAAGAGCAAGGAGAGAGGAAGGAAGAACCTAAATTGGTTTGCCTTCTCAAATCTTCTCTCTGTAGTATGTAGAGTGAACACTAGACTCAGAATATGATCTCACTGTATCCGGTTAAGTGAGCGAATGAGATGGACTCAGGAGGAGTGTTCAAATACAGACTTACAGGAGGGGCGGGCAGTTCCAGAGCCACTAACACCAAAACAAGGACAGTGAGGGTGAGTGGGGACAAACAAGAAGAAAAATAAGTACAGTTATACAGATTACAGAGATTTTAAATCAAATTGCAGACAGAAAATGAGAATAAACACATAATTTCTCAATATCACAGCTGGCAGTAGGTCAATCTCTCTGCAGCAGCCTGAGCAACAGGTATATCTGATTTAAAACACAGGGCAGAAACCAAACAATGCAGATGCAGGAATACTTTGGCCGGATGAAACTAGTTCTGAAAACTTACTGCCACTAAGAAAACAGACAAGGCCTCCAGACAAAGGATTTCACTACAACTGAGGTCAACACTAAGAGAATATACAGCTATAACACACAAGAAGAAGAATAAGTGCAGTTGTACAGATTACAGAGACAGAGAGATATTAAATCTTACTAATGTTATTCATGTAATTGTGTTGTGTGTAGACAGCTCATACTAGTGTCTAATTATTTCTATATAATTGTGCTGTTACTGGTGGATAGAATCACATTAGAGAACCATGACAGATTGCTGCTCGCTATATTTTTATCTGTAACTGCATAACTGTTTGGGGTTTCTTTTCTAATGTTCTTCCAATTGGCTCAGTATCTGCATATACTAAGTAGTTGGTGCATGACATTGTCCTGCATGCGGTAGCTATTTGCTCAGTGTGTTTTTTATAATCTTTATAATATATATCTACCATCTCAAAAATACTTACTCCTTTCCGTACTCTTCTTTTCTAGACCTAACACCACTCTTAAGTATTCAACTGCGGTACCACCTTTAACATTCTTGTAAGAAAAGCGTAGTCCGGGTCTGAACTGTCTGCAAACAGCTACAGTTAACTTTGAGTATGTGTCTACCTGTTTGAGCCAATATTCATTTTCCCCTGGAGAGCACTCTGCTTTGGTTGTAAGCAGCCCCCCCCCCCCACACACACACACACACACACCTTCCACTTTCTCTTATTCCCTTCTGTTAGCAAATAGTATCCAAAACTGTTCAATACTGTGTGTTTGTAAATTTAAACTATGACCACAGTAGTCTACTGATACAAGGTTATCCTGTTTTTCCACCTGAGAAATTAAGAAATGACTTACAGTTTCAGAGCAGTCCTTGGTCAATTGCGATTGTTTCTTAACACATACTTGTCTTTGCTTTGTGATTGTTTCCAGCCCCTCATACCAGCAACTAACAGGGTCTCTACCCACTTTGCTCCCCACCCTGCCCCCTATTCCCTCCCGCCCCCGGTGGTCCCACCTTTATTGCACTCAAACCCCTCCCATCTTTCTAATAGCCAACCACAGCACTAACTCAACACTACCTCCTCCATCTTCCCACTACTATCACACTCACACCACCTCAACTAACATGTACAAGCATACCTTTCCTATGCTCACTGCATGCACTCTCCTTGCATATCTTACATCCTACCAAAGCTCCATCATTCCCCCACTCAACCACTACCACTGTACTACTACTCACACCACCACTCATGTCTCACCCACACTCAGCTCCCCTCCCACCAGCTCAAGAACCATCCCTATGCACCCCCCACATATTCTACCAACTATATTACTCAAACATAAAGCATCCCTACAACTTAACATAGTAACCCTCCCACCATACCTATTACCCACAGAGCACAATCATAAAGTTTCCCTTATAAACAAACACATTCAAAAACTGAGAAAACTAATAATCTCATGCTTATCAAAACTAGCCCTAAGTGGAGACATCCACCCCAACCCTGGCCCTACCATCTCCAACCTCAATCTTCATAATCAGACTAGAAACCACAACTTCTCCCATATTACAGCCAATAGAAACCCAAGTGACTTCCTTCTACTATGCCTAAATATTAGAAGTATATCCAACAAAGTCCATGAACTCCATGTCACCATAGACTTGTACTCCTCAGATATAGTCATCCTGACAGAAACCTGGCTAAAACCTCACATTACCAGTGAGCAAATACTTCCTACAGGTGACGGCATACTAAGAGTAGACCGGTTAAACAAAAAAGGAGGTGGTGTAGCTATAATATTTAAACAGCATCTAAACATCCAGATCTTAAAATCATCAGCTCCACAAATAGGCAATGAAGAAATAATATATACCAACCTCAAAATTAACCAAAACAAAACCATCAACATAATTAGATGCTACTTCCCACCTGGCCAAAACATCCCTCCCCTAGAAAACCTCCTCAGCTGGTCTACCCACCATCTCCCCCAAGAAACTATCATCTTAGGTGATTTCAATATTGACTGGCAATCCTGTTCTGGCAACAATCCAACCCATCATGTACACCTTTATGGCTTCACTCAACTAGTCCAGTCACCAACCAAGATAAATAAAAACTCCACCAAGCACACTACCCTGGATTGGATACAAGTCAGTAAGAGCCCCCAGTCATATATAACAGGCTGCTTATCAGATAAGCCTCAGTGAACACTCCCCAACATTCCTACTCAAAAAATACCTATACCAAGCTAAACCTGTCATCTACCATCAAATACGTAAAAAACTAAACTTTAACCCACTCACATTCATCTCATCCCTCAAAGAATGTAACTGGCATCCTCTAAAGTATCTCAGTCTAGATGATGCAGTTGAATTTTTTAATACTACCTTCCTGAACATCCTTAATTACCATGCCCCCCATAAGATTCTCCAGAACCAAAGCACAACCCTCCCCATGGCTACAGAAAACCACTAAGTCAGAAATGACTAACAGGGATAAAGCCTGGGAGCACTGGCGCAAAACCAAAACCCCCTCAGCTAGACAAATTCCTAGAACTACGCAATAGAGTCAAAAAGCTAATAAAACAGGACAAATCCCAATACTACCAGTCTGCCTTAGTCTCCTCACAACACAGCCCCAAACAATTCTGGTCCTCCATAAACTCCATCCTCCACCCAGGTAATGTCAGTACCCCTCCTCCTAACATCCCTCACTCCTCAGAAAATATTGTTACCTCATTCAACATACACTTCACCCAAACCATACTATTACTAGCTAAACAACACAACCCCCCTCCCCTCCAACCCACACCTTCAACTAGTAATCTCCCCACTGCCTTCTCTTTTTCTCCTGTACCTACCTCCAACATAAAAAAACTCTGAACTAAACTTAAACCCACCAAATTAGCAGCAGACAGCCTCCCAAGTGAATACCTACAAATCGCAGCTGATGCTCTGGCCTACCCAGTATCCATCTTGATTAACCGATCTCTGTCTGAAAGTTACGTTCCCACACTGTCAAAAGTATCACATATAATTCCCCTCCACAAAGGCGGACCCTCCACAGAACTAACCAATTACCGCCCCATAGCTATTCTCTCTCCACTCTCCAAAATACTAGAGAGATGCATACACTCTCAGGTCTCAGACTACCTCCTTACTAACAACCTCCTTTTCAGTACTCAGCATGGTTTCCGACCAAACCATAGCACCACCACTGCCTTACTCACCTTTACTAACACTATCCTTCAGCATAAAAACAATGGCTCTCTCTCCTCTGCTACTTTCCTAGACCTATCTAAAGCATTTGACATGGTCCCACACAAACAACTTATCTCTGTCCTCAATAACCTATCCTTCTCACAATCAGTCACCAACTGGTTTCAGAGTTACCTGTCTGACCGCCAACAATCCATTGTATGGCAGAATGACATATCTCCCCAACTACCTGTCTCCATAGGGGTTCCCCAAGGATCCATCCTCGGACCCCTACTCTTCTCTGTTTACACCAATAATCTAGCCTCTGCCACCAAACATGGCACACTCATACAATACGCAGATGACTCGACCATCATCTGCTCAGCCCAGTCCCTACCAAAACTGCAAAAGTCACACAGGAAGCCTTTTCCTCTGTTGAAACATGGTTATCCGATGCCCGATTAATACTCAACCCAAACAAAACTAAACTACTCATCTTCCAACCCACCAAACATACTCAAAACAACTCTCACTTTAACATCACGGCAAAAGACAACACCACTATATACCCAACTGAACACACCAAATTGCTAGGAGTGAAAATAGATAATAAACTAAAATTTGACATTCACATATCCATGACTATAAAAAAGTCCACAAAAAACTAGGAGCGTTATACAGAAATAAGCAATTTCTCACCAAAGCAGCAAAGATTTCAATAGCAAATTCCCACCTTATCTCCACCCTACTTTATGCCTCTCCAATATATACCAACCTAAGGCAATGTGATCTAAACAAGCTAGTAGAGACCTGCTACAACCAAATCACCAAATTCGCCACAGGGGCATCCTACCATAGTCACTACTGTCTCTCACTTGCTGAACTGGGCTGGCTTGAACTCCCTCACCTCCTTCAGTGGTATCAACTCTCACTCGCCCACAAACTAGTAAACCATCCACTAAATGTCCCATCCCTCCAGAATCTACTCCAGCCCTATCGCACCACCAGACCACTAAGATCCAGCAGAAAAAATCACTTGCAGATCACTAAAGCCAATAACTCTGCTGGTGAAGCACTATTCTCTTGCACCATAGACAAATTATGGAACTCACTCCCACCCACAATTACCTCCATACCATCATGCACCCACATCAAAACTTTACTAAAAGCGCAACTAAAAACATGCTGGCTATGCCCTTGCAACTCCCACTCTAATGTCATCCACCCCATCCACCCACTACCTTTCTTTCCACTCCACTAACTACCTTGATTATAGCAAGCTCACATGCTCATAAGCCAGTACTTATTATACAGCACAAACTTCTTCTTGTAACATTTGTTAACGTCTGGTATGCACTTCACAGATAAAGATTCTAGTTGTCTACTGATGTACTATGTTCTTCATCTGCACATATGTTGTAAGTAATTGCTATGTAAATTGTTATTCACTATGTAATACAATGTATATACTGTCGGTTTATTTTAACTGTGGAGCTTTTCTCCCCGGGCCTCTTGTGTTTTCTAGTATTGGTTGGGCCGTGCATGCTGTACGTGTGAGGTATGGTGTTCTGTCTCCGCTGAAAATGGACCTACGTCCAGTCGGACACTCCCGGTCAACAAATTTAACTAAATAAAAAATTAATAAATCAAATGCAGACAAAAAATGAGAATAAACACTTAAACACTTATCTTTTCTCAATATCACAGCTGGCAATTGGTCAATCTCTCTGCAGCAGCCTGAGCAACAGATTAGATTGAAGAGTTTCAAGTCTAGGTTACATCGAAAGGCCACACATTCTAATAGTTACTTGCACTTTGAAAGTTGCTATCCATTCAAGCAAAAACGCAGTTTGGTAAAAGGCCTAATGGTGTAGTCAGCCAGGATAATTTCAGACGAAGTGGACGTAACAGTTGAAGTAGAGGTCCTGATGTCCATGCTGTGTGAAAGAGGTTACCCAGATAGACTTCTTCAAGTAAAACCCATCAAGAAATTAGTAGGGGTGGAGTTCAAAATTCCATCCCATTTTGGGAAATGAGGTACCTGCAAGCCTTAAAGGGTTGAGTGATTATGTAAATAGTAAGGAAAATGAGGTGCACTTTGCCAACAACCTAGTGTTAAGATAATCCCAAGAAAGTAATAAAGCCTACTGGAAAATCTTTGGGGGAGACCCTGGAATAAAAGAACTACTGGTTGATGCCCCCCCCATTTAACTTTTAAAAGGTGTATTAATTTAAAAGAGAAAATTGAAAAAGTTCCAGTTTATAGTTTAAACACCAACAGAGGGTTCACCAAAGACACCAGAAAATTTATTTATTTCCAGTTTGATGACTGAGGAGGTCCACTGGGCTCAAAGGACCCGTTTTCAGTGGAGGCCCGGGGAGAAAAGCTCCAATAATACATAGTACAAGCTCCATAATTGAAGTGCAATGCATAGTGGAAACAGAAACAAACTAAGCAAATTTTACATACAAAATAGCAAAAACTAAACCAAAGTTAAACAGCAGCTTGGAGAAGGATGTAAAGCATATTTACATGTTTAGTGGTTGAGAACAGTAGTACAAGGTTAAATTAATACAGAGGTTTAAATCATCTGAGAATGATATAGAAGTAACATTAGCATGGATGAGTTCTTTATGCATGAATATTAGCATGAGTTAATTTAATATAGAGGTTTAAATCCTCTGAGAGTGGTATAGAGGTAGCATTAGTATGAAGGCAGAGTACATAGGGTTAATCAGTAGTGTGTAAGGAAGAACAAGCTGTGTGTGTTATAAAGTATTTATGTATTAAGCAGGTTAGGTAGGTGGAGTGCAATTGCATTTCCATTTTTGGGAGAGGTAAGAATGCAGCTAGGTTTTGAAGTGTTCAGAGTTCTCAGTAATTCTTAGAGATGGCGAGAGAGAATTCCATTTTTTGGTGACAGAAAAGGATAAGAGAAGCTGACCAGCAGGACGGTTTGGTTTATAAACAGAGATTAGATTTTGGTGGGTAGATGTTAGAGTTCTGTTTGGGGTCTATAATGTTAAGATGTTTGTTAGTGCTGGGCATGTAGTTTGTTTGAAAATAAGCTTGTGAGTGGTGATGAATTGGAGGTAGTCAAGGTAGTTTGGGAGTTCTAGCCGTTGCAGCTGGTGGAGAGCTTTACGGTGATGAGTGGAGTATTTGGAAGTGGTGGCGGACTTTGAGATTTTATTGTAACAGGATTCTAGTTTAGAAGAGATGGAGGAAGATAGGTTGGTTAGTTGGGGAGCACCATACAGTAGTGAGGGTAGTAAGAAGGTAGTGGCGAGAGTCTGTCTTGTTGAGAGGGAGAGGAAGTGGGAGTTTCTGTACAGCATGCCTAGTTTCTGATGGGTTTTCTTTATATTTAGCTGAATATGGGTATCGAATTTTAGGTGTTCGACAATAGTAACTCCAAGAAGTTCAGCAAAAGGAACAGCTTCTATAGTGGAGTTGGCGAGGCTTGTAATCTTGAAAGAGGTTTTGTCTAGGTGAATAGATTTTGAGGGAGAGAATAGAAGGACCTTTGATTTCTTGGCATTCAAAGAGAGGTGATTTTGGAGCATCCAGTTCTCAGTAGTTGAGAAGGCAGTTTGAGTTTTGTCTGGAGCTCAAGGAGGTTTGATGCAGAGCAAACTAAAGTTGAGTCATCTGCATTTTGTACTAGCTTAGTGTTAGGAATAGCTGCATGGAAATCACTAATGAAGATATTGAAGAGCATAGGGCCAAGAATGGATCCCTGGGGTAACCCGGCTGGGGTGGGAAGGAAGGCTGAGGTGCCAGTCTTCCATTTTACTGCCTGAGATCTGTCAGAGAAGTAGCTGCTGAACCAGGTAATGGTGTTTTGTGAGAGGTTAAGATTGGAAAGGTGGTGAAGAAGATGGGTATGGGAGACTGTGTCGAAAGCCTTGGAGAGGTCAAGGAGGACTGTGGATACAAGTTCTCTGGAGTCACAGACATGGTTTACAATGTCTAGAAAAGAGAGAAGAGCTGTTACTGTGCTATGGCCAGGACGGAACCTATGTTGTTTTGGGGTGAGGAGTTGTTTATGCGTAATGAATGGCATGAGCTGGAGGTGGATGCATTTCTCTAGAATTTTTGAAATAGGTGAGAGAATCGCTATGGGTCGGAAGTTGGAGATGTTATTATTTTTGCCTCCAGTATAGCTTGTAAACAATGTAACTACATTTATGAAGGTGAGGTCATTAATTTATCCAGTATAGGCTTTGTCCTTCACTTTACACAAAGTTTCAGTTGTAGTACCATACCATTGGAATCGTATATTTAGTTTTTGTGATGTTTGTTTTAATTTCTACATCAGTAAAACAGCATTCACTTTGTTGGAGAATTTATGAACATCTTTATGATGTTACATAGCAATGAGGCAAATAAATTATACAGACATGTGACTGTATGTGGTGAAAGCAAATAATTTTATTATTTTGTTTTGGCGCAGGTGCCTCTGAACCCCCGGGGGGGGATGGCCCTTCGGGTTACACTGTTGAATACAGAGAATTGTTGTGGCAGCTGTGTTTGAATGCCAGTGAAAAGCTTGGCATGAATAATGCGATATGTATTTCCAGTGCAATGAAACTAAGGGCAATGAAATTGTAAAATGAGCCACATGAAAAAGCTATTTTTATGAAGGGCTTCTTGGGGTACCCTAACATTATGTAAGTAAGTCAAAATAGTTCAGTACTTATGTAAGCAAAGGTTTATTTTGGTAATGAATTTAATCTACCTTTGGTGTTTTAGATTAGTGACATAACCTGAATGAAATTATGTAATATATTTGTGTTATTTCCAGAATGTATAATGAATTTTTCACACACTGTTAATGTACCGTTATAGATTAAGTTTTTACAGATTAAGGTGTTGTATTTAAATGGCTTGATGTCTTGTAATTAAGCCCATGATGATAAGACACTGAATGGGATGAATTTTTCTCCATTTTGTTTATATTTTTGTACATTTTTAGGTTTTAATTGAAACTTTAAGTGTTTTAATTGATTTATTGACTGAATGTAATTAATGATGTTAAGTTGTCATTCTCGCCTTCATTCTTGCTGGATGGGTTCGGAGCTGATCCTCCGCTCCGACTCTGCCTATACTATAGCTCGAGAGCTATTTTTACCGGCTCGATGCAGCCCTATAACCCACAATACCATGCGCTAACTCCCCAGATCTCGTTTGCCGCTTCACTGAGAGGTTGCCTTTTTTTTACCGGCTCAGGTCAGTAAAGATAATTATTTCTATAGTACTATATTTCAGGTAGTTTTCCAGATAGATTCCCTTTGTTAGGTCCCTATCGTTTGTTTTATTCATTACAGCCCTTTTGTAGCCCTTCTTCCCTTCTTTAGTTGATTTTTATCATTGGGACTACGGGCTTTACCTTAGTTTTCCCCACCCCTTACAGTGTGTGGTGTTTAGTCAGTTCCCTTAACTTTTTTCTAGTTATAAGTTGAGTGTGTGTGTGTGTGTGGACTGACTGTGATTACTGTGTTTGCTGTTGTTAGGACTATGTCCAAAGACGCTAAGGTCTCGGGATTCAAGAAGTGTGACTCGTGCTGTCAGAAAATGTCTCTGACAGACGGTCACACTTCTTGTGTCTACTGCTTAGGGCCTTTACACCTGCAGGACTTTTGTTCCGTCTGTCACGGGTTTAGTTCAAGAGTCCTGCAGGAGCATCGTAATAAGCTCATCTTAAGGGCCTTATTAAAGCCCGATGACTCCCCGTCCAAGTCTGGCTCAAGGAAGTCTTCAAAAACCGCCAAACCCTCGGCTCCAGCTTCTGAGTCGAGGACTGGTGTTATTGAGATGGCTCCGACATCGGTTCCAATCGGATCCGAGGCGGGCAAAGTGGTATCCGCTCCGAAACCTGCATTGGAGTCGACCCCAGTGCGCAAGCGCTCTAGATCCCCCTCACTAGAATCCGTCCGATCAGCTCTGAGATCACCTCTCCTATCGGAGCGGAGTCATAGGACTCACTCATCTAGGTCATCCAGGCTTTCCGACCACAATATTGAGAGGGTGGGTCAGTAGGCTCATAAAATCTCAGGCACTAGCCCAAATGCTCCAAAGCCTGTCTCACCAGACTGTGGCTACTTCAGTACCACTATCGATTCCTCCATCGATTCATCTCTCGAGTTCGGAGCCGGAGTTTGTCAGAACTGTAACCTTGCCCACATCGGAGCCGATACTTCCACCTTCGGCTCCGGTGTCGTTGGCTCCGACTTCTTCATTGGTTCTGTCCGTGGAGAGGTCCGGGCGCCGGGACTCCATTGTCGGCTCCGAGGGGGTGAGTGGCATCGGACCCTTGTCCGACCCCGCTGTCCCTCTCGGAGCTTCGGCTCTGGTTAGTTTGGCCCCGACATCATTCTCGGAGCCTTCCCTGTCGGTGCCGGGAGCGGTTCGGGTTTCTTCGGAGCCGGGACTGCACTTGGTGCCTGATAAGGGGAGCCTTCGAGGTGATGAGCGTGCTGGACCCAGTGTCCACTCCAAGGTTAAGTTCTGCAGCTCCTCCCTCTACAGTGCCTGTTACGGTCTCTGGCCATCCTCCTCCGTCTGACAGCAGAGATCCAAAGCATAGGGTACCCACTTTGGGTGTCTCCTCCTCTTCTGAGGCCTCCCCTGAAGCTTCAGGGGAACCCCCTAGGAAAAGAAAGTGCAAGAGGAAGCACATAGACTCCCCCGAGTCTGTCACGTCTTACACCGACTTGGATGAGTCTGAGGGTTCCCCGAGAGCCCCCTCTGAGGATGTCTCTTTTTCAGACATCCTAGAGATCCTGAAACAGAGGGGAAATTGGTCCACTCTCAAACCCTCCGAGGATGAGTCGGTTTACCTTGACGCTTTTGGATCTCACCCTTCCACCTCCTGGGTGTCTCCCCCTTTCGACCCACTAATGGAGGTAGTGGCTAGAAAGGCACGGGCAGCTCCTTATTCAATGGAACCTACCCCTAGGAGGCCCTCTAAATTTATTTCTGCTCCAGAGGACAAATCCTTTTTCACCAAAGGTGTTTCAGTTGATGCTACGGTGGTAGCAGCAGCCACTAAGAAGGAATTGGCTGATCCTTCTGTACCTGTTCATCCTCCTAACAAAGAGTCCAGGACCATGGACAGGTACAGTAAGTGGACATTTGCTTCAGCGACCTTTACTATGCGATCGCTGAACTATTTATATCATTTCACCCGTCTTCAGAGAGACTTACTTAAAGAACTGGGTGAAACTGTACAGGATCCTTCTGCTGTGGGGTATCAGGACAAGATGAACTTCCAGCTGGCCACCCTGAATTCCATTGTCAACTCCTCCATGCGGCTTATCTCCTACGCAGCTGATGGAGTGAGTAGGGCCGTAGGCACAGGTGTTGCTTTGAGACGTCACGCTTGGATGCAACTCTGTAACTTTGCCGATCCCTTCAAGGCGTCCTTCACCAACACCCCCTTTGATGGTTCCGAATTGTTTGGACCTCAGGTGAAGAATACCCTCACCAGATGCGAGCAAGATGGTAAGACTCTCTCTGCCGTGGGAGTCCATTTTTCCACACCTTCTAGACCTTATCCTAAGGGACAGAGGGGTGGAAAGATGTGGTTCCGCAAACCACAGGGAGTCGCGCCTGCAGCACGTGGTGAATTTCCCCCCCAGAGGCAGAGGGGGGGAACAATAACAGACGCCGCCCCAGGGGCAGAGGGAGTCCACAGAACCAGGGTTCCAGGGAATCCTTCCCTGACCAACCCTTTCAGCATCCATGAGAAACTGTCCGCCTTCGGAGGCAGTCGGGGGAAGATTATCTCTGTACCCAGAAGCCTGGCAATCCCTCTGCCAAGACAAATGGGTACAGAAGATCATATCCGAGGGTTACAAAATTCCCTTCACTTCCCCTCCGGTACAACCGCCAAGACCCCTACCAGACGTACCACCCGCACAAAGGGGTCAGGCACAGCTAGAAATAAAAAAAGCTGTTAAAAAGAGTCATCCAGGCAGTCCCAGCAGATCAGCTAGGATCCGGAATCTACTCCAGATTCTTTTTGGTACCAAAAAAGACTGAAGACCCATTTTGGACCTCAGCAGATTGAACAACTCTGTACAAAAGACAAAATTTCGGATGGTAACACTGCAGTCCATTCTACCCTTTTTGGGCAGAGACAACTGGATGTGCTCGTTAGACCTCCAGGACACCTACTATCATATAAAGATACACATGCGCTCCAGGAGGTTTCTCCGCTTCCGGCTGGGAGCCAGTCATTATCAATTCAGAACCCTGCCCTTTGATCTCACCACAGCCCCCCGGGTGTTCACCAAATGCTTGGTAGTGGTCATGGCTCACCTGAGACGAAAAGGGTTCCAGGTGTTTCCATATCTAGACTACTGGCTCATTTCTGCTACCACCAAGCAGCATCTTATAATGGCCAGGGATTACACTATTCAACTTTGGAACAATCTAGGTATTTCTATAAATTTTGCAAAATCCTCCTTGTCGCCTTCTCAATGTATAAACTTTATAGGCGCCGTGTTAAACACCACAGAAATGTCTGCAAACATTACCACCTCAGAGAGTGACAGACATACGGTGGAATGTTCAGTTCCTGTTTCAGTCCAACAGAGTTCAAGTCAAGCTAGTATTGAAAGCGTTAGGCCTCATGGCAGCAGCGGTCCTTCTACTCCCATTAGCTTGCTTCCACATGAGGATCCTTCAGTGGATGCTGTTTTCTCAATGGTCCTTTCAATAGCTCCCAATGACTCACAACATCTTGATTAACCCCATCATGCAAGAATCATCTCTCCTGGTGGAAGGTTTCCCCTCAGCTTTTTCAGGGCAGACCCTTTGTTCTCCCCCCCCAGTTGCCACGGTGACAACGGATGCCTCCCTGATCGGGTGGGGGGGCACTATCAGAGCAGGACGGTCCAGGGCACATGGCAACAATTAGAATGCCACCTGCACATAAATGTCCTGGAGATGAGGGCGGTGCTTTTCACGTTGCAAGCCCTTCAGAGCTCTCTTCCCACAGGGACTAGAGCAATTCAAACAGACAAATATGTCTGTGATGTGGTACATAAACAAGCAGGACGGAACAAAGTCCTACCCCCTATGTCGAGAAGCACTCAGACTTTGGCAATGGGCGATTTCCTCTCAACGGTCTGATAGCAACGCACATCCCCGGGAAGTCCAACGTCGTAGCGGACAGATTGAGCAGAACTATCCTCATGCCTCACGAGTGGTCTCTAAATCAAGCGGTAGCAGACAGAATATTTCAGAAGTGGGGCCAGCCTTGCTGCGATCTTTTCGCAACTCCTCAAAACAGCAAGTGCCTCGACTTCTTCACACTCTTTCCTCTACCAGGCCACCCCCCCAGAGACGCTCTTGTTCACGATTGGCCCCGGGGTCTTCTATATGCCTTTGCTCCCTTACCGTTGATCCCGCAATTAATTCAGAAAGCAACCGCATTGAGATCCAAAATTATCCTCATTGCTCCGTTTTGGCCTCGACAAGTATAGTTTCCGTTCCTGCACAATTACCTACTGGAACAGCCTTGACATCTGGAACCCCTTCCGGATCTGTTAACCCATCTCACGGGCAAGCTGCATCAGTCTCTTCATTCCCTCAACCTCACAGCTTGGTTGCTCCACTTCCAGCCATAGCCAGGCTTCCCCTTATTTCTCCTCCTGTCCGTGATATCATTCTGGCTTCCCATAAGTCCAATACTAGGAAGACGTATGCGAGTAAATGGAAGTGTTTTTCGCTCTGGGCACAAGCTAGGTCCTTAGATCCTTTCCATGCACCCAATCATAAGGTTCTAGACTTTATGGTGGAGCTCTTTCATTCAGGGTCATCGTCAGCCACTATCAGAGTGCAATTAGCGGCCATTGCTAATTTTCATGTGGGTCTCTCAGAAGCAAATATTATGTCCCACAAACTCTGTAAAGCCTTTCTCAAGGGCATCTTTTTGCTTAGACCTCCAGTTAAGGATTCACCCCCACAATGGGATTTGAATTTGGTTCCGACATCATTGATTCTGCCTCCCTTTGAACCCGTAGCCTCTTGCTCCCTCAAGCTTCTTTCTTGGAAAACTCTGTTTTTAGTAGCCATAACATCTGCCAGAAGGGTATCGGAACTTCAAGCCTTGTCTGTCCGTCCCCCTTATTTGGTTTTTCATAAAGACAGGGTAACTCTCAGAACAAATCCTTCCTTCCTACCGAAAGTGTCCTCTGAAGCAAATGTAAACCACTCTATTGACTTGCCTGTCTTCTTCCCAGACTATTCCAACAGGGCTGAACAGAAATTACATTCATTGGATGTTCATCGCCAACTACGGTATTATCTAGACAGGACAAAACAACTCAAAGTCAGACCAGCTCTTTCTCTCTTATGCTGAAGGAAAGAAAGGGCTTCCAGTATCAAAGGTTACTCTTTCCAGATGGTTGACATCTATTATTACCTTTGTCTATGAGTTGAGACACAGGCAACTTCCGTCTAGGCGTAAGGCTCATTCAACTAGGTCACTATCAACATCAACGGCCTTTCAAGCAAGGTTACCATTAGATGCCATATGTGCAGCAGCTACATGGGCTTCCCAACATACCTTTATTGCCCACTACAAACTTGATATAGCCTCCAGAAATAGAGCTGACTTTGGTTCCACCGTACTCAGGAGTCTGTTCCATTGAGCCACCCAGGACTAAGGTGCTAGGGACGCTGTCCCATCCAGCAAGAATGAAGGCGAGAATGACAACTTAACATTAAGAAGTTATGTTCTTACCATAACGTTCCATGTTAGTTGTCTTCTTCTCACCTTCTTTCTTGCGTCCCTCCCTCCTGCCCCCTAGCCTGGACAGACTTGAAGGTCTCTGAGTCCTTCCATTTCATGAGATACAATATGTTACGGTTTCCTCGTATCTTTAGTGTTACTAGCAGGGAGTCCGTACTTGGAAATGAAGATTATAATAATAAATTTATACTATGTGTTAGCTACCAAATGAGGTCTGGGGAGTTAGCGCATGGTATTGTGGGTTATAGGGCTGCCTCGAGCTGGTAAAAATAGCTCTTGAGCTATAGTATAGGCCGAGTCGGAGCCGAGGATCGGCTCCGAACCCATCCAGCAAGAAAGAAGGCGAGAAGAAGACAACTAACTTGGAACGTTATGGTAAGAACATAACTTCTTATTTCTCACTCTTGAACAATTAAGAGGGATGTGTGCATTGTAGTTCTGATGTAGTTTTGTGGACGAAAGCGCTAAACGTTTTAAATATTTTCTATTAAAATCACATACAACAACCTCATTGCCGTTGTTTGGTTCTGGGGCTGGCCATTTTGCCAAGCTTGTGGTTTGTTTTGAGTTTTGTTTCTTGCTGATGCTTTTGCAGTTAGTTGTTTCTGGTAAGGGAACAGCAAATTGGTAGACTGACATCTTTGGATATCAAAGATAGTTCCTTGGAAATTAACTGGGCCACATAGAAGGATTTATTGACTAATGGACACATGATGATTTAATGACAGTTGCACACATAAGTTCATAGGTCTCTTTTGACTCTGTCAAAAGTGGACCACTATAACATATGAGGAGGGAATAGCTTTTTACATATCCATAGTCATATCATAGTCACACAGGCGTGTGCATTGGGATATCACTTTCAATTTAGAGCTTTGCCATTTTGTTTATAGTCCCAAGGGTTTTTAAAAAATTCTTAGCTCCTGTCGTAACATTCTGCAGGCTTCAGGGTATCCATTTCAGTCCACTTCAGTTGAAAAAATTCTTCAGGACTTAAACTCATAATCAGTGTATTTCTCCAACTAGGAGTCACTTTGACTACCAAGAAGCCTGTCCTGGAACCTACTCAGTCTTTAGTGTTCCTAATGCCTTCTGAATACTTTGAGTGATGGCATTCCTTACCAGAGGAAAAGTTCAGTTTCCTACAGCCTTCTCAGCAGGAGAGATTTTGAAAGCCATACAATAGAAACAGTCTTCTATGCCTAACTCCATGTGAGCATGATTAATTAGTACCCCTCAGTTTTTTTTTTTTTTATCCCTGTCTTGCATTTCAAGAAGGAGGAACTGATCTGATGTTGTCTTTTCCATTCATCCCTCAACAAATGGGTTAGATCTGAATCTGACTTGGATGCTTTTTCTAGCTCATGGAATACTGAAACTCTCGAGCTCCTCCCTCACCCATAATGAACTACTTCCCTACCATACCTCAGATCTAGTTTGTGGCCTTTATGTACAGACATGGTCATTGCTAGATCTGAAGAAATAGCAATTTTTTTGTGAGTAAAAGTAAGAATTTTATATCTATAACTATTTATGTTTCTCTCACAAAAATTTTTCACATATCCTGTTTTGCACTTCCTACAATTTTTAGTCTCTTTCTAAAATACCATAGCTGGTATTTCTCTTTTCCCCTTCTCCTTTGTCATTGATGTAGTTCACTTTATTACCATTGTTGGTAATATTTCCTTTTACCTTTTCTTCAGCTATATATGTATAAAAAAATATTTGCTATAATTTTCCTTTCTCTTGGTTCTCTCAACAGTTATGACTGAGAAACCTTCAGGTTTTGAAAAATGTACAGCCTGTGGCTATAAAATCCCATTATCGCATGCACACACTATGTTAATTGTTTAGACCCAGTCCATTTGGATTCTGCCTGTGGTATTTGTAAGGCCTTTAACCTTAGGGCCCTTTTTGACCATAGAAATAAAATAAACTTATTTTGAGAGGATTACTCCCTTCTAAATTCTCCGATATAGCATCTGAGGCTCAAATCTTTAAGAAATCCAACAAGAAAGAGGCTAGAAAGCATTCCCTGGACCATGAAACCCCTTCGGCTCCAGGTTCTGAACCACCTCTAAAACTTTCTAAACCATCGGATCTGAAGAAGAAATCCCCCGGTCCAATTACTTCACATCCAAAGACTATGACAAAAACATCGGCTCCGACAAAGCGTAGAGAAAAGTCAACTCAGGTCTGATCTCCTCTGAGCTTGGATCCGGTGTCTTCTCATCTCCTATTTCCCTTTCTGGAAAGGCATCACCATTCTAGGACTTTGTGTATAGCTTCTTCTTGCTCCAGAAGTCTGACTGAAGCAGATGTGGACAGGATGATGAAGAAATTCCTCTCGATACAAATTCAAATCGGGGTTCTCCCAGCTTCCACCCCATCAGGTCTGGAGACCTTTGTGAGTACTACCCCCCTATTTTGTCTCCTCCTCTGACCTGATGTTTGGTTTTGGAGCAGTTGGATCTGAGAATCCCAGATCCATCTGTATGGATCCAAAACTTGTATCTTCTATGCCAGTGCCGTGTCTAAGTGGACTGGCTCCAAACACATCGGAGCCAGATGACTCTCACAGCAGTAGTATTTGTGACAGATCTGAGGTGTTGGAGTCGACTCCAAGGTTGTCGGAGCCATCTTTGCCCCTTGGAGCCTTGGCACTGGATAACTCGGGTTTGTCCCTGCTTTGAGTGATTTGCCTTCAGTTCAGAAGGAGCCGACAGTCCGGAAGCATGTCAGTCTCTTTTCTCCATATTAGACCCAAAACACTTATCTTCTACGCCTATACTGTCTCTTGAGTGAACCAACTCCAAACGCATCTGAGCCAGATGACTCTCAGAGACTTGGCATTGGTGCCAGATCCGAGGTGTTGGAGTCAACTCCAAGGTTGCTGGAGCCATCGCTGCCCCTCAGATCCTCAGCACTGGACATCTTGGCTCTGAGCCTACTTTGAGTGATTTGCCTTCAGGTCAGAAGGAGCCGATGGTCCGGAAGCATGTCTTTTCAGAGCCTTCACTCTCTTCCTCTCCGAGGCATTCTGCTTTCGAAGTAGTGGAGAGAGTTTTCTTTGCTCCAAGAGAAAGGATGTATCCACCCTCCTCACCTCCTACTTCACAGACCCAGTTGTCTTTGTGTCAAGAGCCTCGGCTTCCTGCACCACAGGGACAGCCAGCCCAAAGTCTCCAGGATACCCAACAGGGTATATTGATATCTTCCGGTACTTCTCCGGAACATCCCGCTGAAGAAGTCCCTAGGAAGAGAGAGTTCAAAAGGAGGCACTTAGACTCTCCTCAAGAGTCTGTCACAGGGGATACTGATTTCGATGAGGGGGAAAGGTCCCCAAGATCACCACCTGACTGTCTTCTTTGGAGATCTTCTAGAGATTCTCAAGCAATGTGGTTGGGTCAACTGCCAACCCTTCCCAAGAGGAATCCGTATTCCTGGAAGCCTTTGGGACTGGCCTGTCTACCTCCTGGGTGACTCCACCCACCAATGCGCTCATTGATGTGATCTCTCAACGGGAGTGAAAGGAACCTGATTCCATTGAACCAGTCCCCAGGAGACCAGACAGGATACTGGCACCACCCAAGGATAGGGAAATTTGAATCAAAGGTCGTAATGGTGGATACAAAAAGGAACTTGCAAACAAAGTTCCTCTGTTCATCCCACTAACAGGGAGTCTAGGGCAGTGGACATATTTGGGAAGTATGTATATGCTTCAGTGACTTTTGCACTATGGTTAAAAAAAAAAAAAAAAAAGTAAAGTAAAAAATTGAGATATATTAATGGGAAAAAAGTCCAGGTGACTGGACCATTTCCCGTTGGTATATTCTCGGATTTACAATGGGCATGCTGGTTGGGCTGGCCAATCACTGTGCTCATTTTTGAATATTGATGGCTTACCATTGTATGATATTTTGTATTGCCTTCACATGTGTGGGAAATCCTAGTTCTTTGTCTTATTCATACCATGCAAAAGGATATGTGCAAAATTGTTAGGTCTCCCAAGTAGTCACCTCTGATCCACCAAGCTGGTGACGTACCCCCTGTCTACAAACACATTTTTAAAAAAGATACACTTTAAAAAAAATTATAATTTGAAATCATCCTAAAAATCCTTACAAATTTCCATTTCACTACATTCCTGGTCATTCGGAGCAGGTGAATACTAGTGACATGTAAGTAGAAGTTGCTAAAATACTTTTTTTCTGTACACATTGCAAAGTATTGCTCTTTCTTTCTGACTTTTGCCAAGTTTCAGATCCAAGTAAATAAATAAAAATTATAAGAATAAGTATATGTGAACATTTAAAAAGTGATAGATTTGTTTAACTCATAAAAATGTTGTTCATCCATCACACTAGACCACACAGTAAAAATGTCATCCAAGAATCTGTCATAAATTTTAATGAAAATGACCATTTATGATGATAAAACTACCTCCATTTCCCATTTGCAAAGGACAAGGTTGGCAAAATTGGGGCTAATGCAGCCTCTATAGCTATTAATGATACCTGTTTAAAAACTCACCCTCAAAGAAAAATAAGTTATTTCCAAGGATTATTTCCATGCAGTCATATGTTAAATTAACATTCACTTCCTGCAAAACTTGTGATTCACAAAGCAAGCGTGTAAACCAATCTAGACCTGTATCATTGGAAATAACTGTATACATATGTAGCAAACTTTTTCAGAAGCAATCTTTGTAGCATGTAATATGTCCAGAAGGTACCATTCAGATGTTCTTCGTGTTTCACTGCTGCAGTCATTCCATTTGGGTAATCTTGCTGGCAGGTTGCCCTCAGTCGGCCTGAATTCCAGAGTCTTGGGTCCTGCGTCGGCTGTCGTTGCCCCTTTCCTGACGTCAGGTCATCAGGGGTATAAAAGAAGCAGCCGACGCCATTTTCTTTAGTCTTTCTTGCCATGCAGTGCCTGAAGCAGAAGCAGTTCGCAAGTGCCGCTTGGCCGACTCCTGAGATTTTCGAGTTCGAATTTCAGATCCGAAGTCTTCTATAAAGCTAAGTACAACGTTGGGGAAACTTTTTTCTTGCTCCAGAACCGATGTCAGAAAAAGTTAATTGTATTTCTTGTGGGAAGCAAATACCTCATAAGGACTTTCATTCTTACTGTATTCCTTGCCTAGGCCCTGATCATAACTTTCTGGGTTGTCGGTTTTGTGCTAAATTTAACCAACGCACTATTAAGCGTTGGTATGATTTTGCTTTAAACTACTTTGGACGCAGGTTTAATTATCCAGAAATGTCGTCGGAAAGCCATCCAACTACCGGAGTTCACAAAAAATGCAAAGAAAAAGAAAGACAGCAGAGGCCCAAAACAGATGACAACGCTTCTCCTAAGCCAGCCGCCAGTTTGCCGGTTCTCAGTGAGGCACTTTCGCAGCCCCTGATGACCACTACTTTAGAGTCGCAGGCTGCTACTGACTCCCACGTGGAGTCGGCCATGCCGCTGGAAACTCAAGTTATTGGAACATCGGACGCGAATCCTTCAGATGGGTCTGGAGCCGCTGAGCAGGCACCAGCTTCTGAGGGTGTATTCAGACCCAAACATCTCTACATTAAACCGACTTCAAAGGCAAAGAAGCAAACTCAAGAACCACGTGGACAGGCCTCTATGCCCAAAAAACACATCCTCAAAATGGTCGAAGACTTGATTACCTTGATCAGGGGTTCCCATTCCCCTCCTGATAAGAGGCCTAGGCAAGAGACTGACTATGAATCTTCAGATCAGGTTTCCATTTCTTCTGATTCCTTTTCTGCTCAGGAATATTCTTTTCCCCCCTATGAGTATTCTGATGCTGAAGAATCCATACCTTAAGCTTCTCTTCCTGAGGACTATTCTTTTGGGGAAACCTTACATACCATGAGGGAGCATTTCCATTGGGAGAGCCAAGATTTTTCAGAATCTAAAAAGAGGCTCAGGGATTTCCTGTTACTACTGCAGCACAAGCCATTAGCCATCCCTCCTGTGTTAGACATTGTAGATGATGTGTTTTGGAGTCTAGCCTTACCCCTGACTCCTTACCTCCAGCTCCTGTTAAGCCTGACAGATATTACAGGGTTCCTGACTCACATAAATTCCTTTTTAAAATCCCTGCTGTAGACCCAGAAGCTATTTCTCAGGGTCCCAAGGGAGTTAAGGCATCCACTGCAAAAAACCCTACCCCTTCTTACAGGGATTCTAGGGCACTGGATAGATGGGGAAAAAAAGTTTACACATCTGCTACCTTGGCTATAAGGGCCTTAAACTGTCAGTTTCGTATGCTCAAATATCAGCAACATGTCATGGCATTGCTTAAACAGAAAATGTTGTAAAACTCTGAATGTGCAGAAAAAAAGGAAATGCAGGATATACTGCATGCAGCTGATCAAGTTGGGAAGCATACTTTGCAATGTGGTTTTGCTTCTTTAGAGGCCTCCTGCAGGGCCTCAGTTACAACTTCTGTAATTAGAAGGCATGCTTGGTTAAAGGAACAAAATCTGCCTGATCATGTTAAAGTTAAATTATTAGATGCAGCTTTACAGCATGATACTTTGTTTGGTGTTAAGGCAGAAGAGGTGTTAAAGACAATTGAGGACAAGGCTAAATCTATGCGAATGGTCAAAAATTTCTTACAAGTACAGCCACCTAGGTTTAGTAGACACTGGTCGACAAAGAATTGGGCCTTTCCTGTGTCAGACAGACCTCAAAGGGGCAGAACCAGACACCCTAGAGGCAGATCCCAGGCGCAGGGTTCATACAGATTAAAGCATTGGGGAGCTTCTACCTCCAAAAGTGGAGAAGACAAATCACAACCTTACAGGAAACAGTCCCAATGACTTCCCCCTGCCTGCACCAAGCACTTATTTCCTGGCAGCACCCTTAGGGGAAAATTAGCACTTTTTTCTCAAAATTGGCACATTATAACCCAGGACAACTGGGTTCTAAATATCGTGTCACAAGGCTACAAGTTCCATTTCCATACACTGACAAAGGCAAATGGCTGGCTAGATCTGCCAAAAAATCAATGGGCAGAGGCACAAAAACAAGTCTCATCTCTTATGGACATGAGGGCCATTCAACAAGTGCCAGAGCAAGAGCAGGGACAAGGATTTTACTCAACTGTTCTTGGTACCCAGAAAGGACAAGGCCTGGAGGCCAATACTGGACCTATCGATTCTGAACACATTCCTGGATATACCAAAATTCAAAATGTTGACTTTGCAGCAGCTTCTGCCCATGCTAGGCAAGAACGTTTGGCTTGTAACTTTAGACCTAAAAGAGGCATACCTTCTTGTCCCAGTCAGACAAATATGCAGAAGATACCTCAGATTCAAGGCTGGCTCAATGCATTACCAATTCTCTGCACTGCCCTTTGGCTTATCTACTGCGCCCAGGTTCTTTACAAAGTGCCTGGCACCAGTAATTGCCTTCTGCAGACAGAGGAATACAAATATGTCCTTACTTGGACGACTGTCTAATTCAAGCAGAGAACAAGGACATCCTTCTACAGCATCTGGCATTTGTGAAAAAACGTCTAACATGCCTAGGGTACACAGTCAACGAAAAGAAATCAAAGCTAGTACCCTCTCAAGAGATAATATTCCTGGGTGCAAGCTTAAATACAACTGCCCAGATGGCTTATCTCATGCCAGACAAACAAAAACAACTGACTACCTATTTCAGAATGTTAGCAACAAAGGCCCAGTTATCTGCAAGAAAAATTCTGCAGGCATCGGGCTTCATGGCATCCTGCATCCTACTAATTCCATATGCAAGACTGCATATGAGGAAACTTAAATGGTACCTAAAAAGTGTTTGGACTCAACATTGCCACAGCCTGGAAACTATAATTACTCTCATTCCCTGCCTGCAACAGGTGTTTCGATGGTGGGCAAAGGCTTGTCACCAAAACAAGGGACAGCCGTTTACATTACTCCCAGCCAGGCAGACACTAACAACGGATGCATCAGATTATGCCGGGGGGCCCACATGGCAGGAAGATGCATTCAGGGAGCATGGACCTCAAACCAAATGCATCTACATATCAATCAAAAAGAGATGCTAGCTGTTCAAAATGCCCTGACAGCCTTCAAGGACATACTTCATCCAGGACAACTACTGATAAAGACAGATAACACCACGGTCATGTGGTATATAAACAAGCAGGGGGGCACACATTCTTACCCCCTTTGCTGACTAGCCATGACTTTGTGGGACACAGCATTGACTTACCAAGTACATCTGCAGGCACAATTCCTGCCAGGAAGGAAAAATACTCTGGCAGACGATCTAAGCAGAAACATCATGGATCCCCACGAGTGGCAGCTGGATCCACAAGTCTTCAGCATGATAACAAGGAAATGGGGATGCCCGGACATAGATCTATTTGCCTCCCCTCACAACTACCAACTAAAGAGAATCTGCACAAGGATTTATCACAGACAAGCATGGAAAGTGGACTCCCTATCTTTCAGCTGGAAAAACCTATCAGTATATGCCTTTCCCCCTCTGCCTCTCCTCCCCAAGGTACTCCTAAAGGTCAGACAGGAGAAGCCAAAGGTGATATTGATTTCACCAGACTGGCCCCGCCAGCACTGGTACCCAGTTTTAAGGAGCTTATCTCAATGCCCAGCTTGGACCTTACCTCAAATACCGCATCTACTGTCCCAGCAAAACAATCAGATCCTGCACAGCCAGCTCAGGACTTTAAAACCTGGCAGCATGGCAGATAATGTAGTCATACAAAACACACCTCTCAGCAAAGCTGTGATGGATGTCATTTTGGAAGCCAGAAGGCCTAGTACTAGAAAATCTTATGCTTGAAAATGGAAGAGATTCTGTGCTTGGAACCAGGCACAAGGAACAGATACAGCTGTGCCAAATATTCCTCAGATTTTACAATACTTAAGTGAGATGCCGGACAAAGGCCTATCTTTCTCATTTATTAAAATTCATACCTCTGCCATTTTGGCTCATTACAATGCAGAGCCACCAATATTTTCTCATCCCTTATTAAAACAGTACCTCAGAGGAGCCAAAAATGTAATGCCTCCAAGGAGATCACCAATGCCTGTATGGGACCTCAACTATGTCTTGGAAAAACTCACCCTGCCTCTTTTTGAGCCAGCTGGCACTGCTGATGTAAAGTTTTTATCTTGGAAAACAGCTCTGCTCCTAGCAATCACTTCTGCAAGACAAGTTTCAGAGCTACAGGCAGTCATGGCTGTGGAACCTTTTATCATTTTTATTCGGACAGGGTCTCCCTGAGGACAAACCCAACATTTATGCCTAAAGTGGTGTCCAGTGTGGCTCTTAACCAAACCATTCATCTCCCAACTTTTTATCCAAATCCACAGAACAAGGGGGAAAGAATTCTGCATTCTTTGGACGTATACAGACAGCTTAGATTCTACTTGGACAGCACCAAAGTTTTCAGAAAGACAGAGCAATTACTAGTGGCATATGCTGCAGGATCACAAGGAAAAGCCATCTCAAAGCAGACTATTTCAAAGTGGATAGGCCACTGCATTTGTTTCTGCTACTTATACCATGGCAAGCCAGTGCCTAAAGGCATTAGGCCGCATTCCACCAGAGCTGCAGCCACTTCAGCAGCCTTTCTCAGGGGAGTACCAACCAAGGACATTTTAGAGGCAGCTACTTGGAATTCAGTGCACACCTTTACAAAGCACTATCATCTGCCACTCTACTCTAAATCCAGGGCAGGCTTTGCCACTGCAGTTCTGCAGGGTCTCATAGCCGCTCCTAATGCTGTTTAGCTCTATCCTCCCAACCATAGCTTTGGGAATCTACCCAAATGTAATGACTGCAACAGTGAAACATGAACATAGTACAGTTGTGTACACTTACCATAAATGTAGATGTTTGAGTGTATTCACTGGTGCAGTCCAGGTTACCCACCCGCCATTCCCCCTTTTCTTCTGATGGAACCTATCTTTCCTTCTCTGATTTATACAACCGGTGTGGTGTATTTGCTTGTGGATGAAGGTAAAGTTTATATTGCTGCATGTAATTTTATATATAGATATAAATTTGGCTGCCCTTTTAGGGGGCACCTGACATCTGGGACAAGAAAAACTAAAGAAAATGGCGTCTGCTGCTTCTTTTATACTCTTGACGACCTGACATCAGGGAAGGGGTGACGACAGCTGACGGCAGGACCCAAGACTTTGGAATTCAGGCCGACTGAGGGCAACCTGCCAGCAGGATTACCCAAATGTAATGACTGCAACAGTGAATACACTTGAACATCTACATTTATGGTAAGTGTACACAACTGTACTTTTTCTCTCCACCAGCACTGTTAGTCTCTCTGTTTTGCTACACTTGGCTGAAATTATAGGTCTAGATGGTGGGTTATTAGGGTTCTTATGGGTTTTTGGAATCCTAAATATATAAGGTGGTGTTGGATTTTTGACTTGTAAACATTGGTGTATTGAATCTAAAATGTCTTCCTTTAGTCATAAGTTATGTAGCCATAAACCTGTTTTACTAATAGCCCAATTTCATTTCATTCATAGGCATTTGTCTATAAAAATGTTCACTGCTCATGCTGTTAACATTTTCATCACACTCCATAAAACAACCCCTTCACTTTTATCAGGGTTTATAATAAGAATGGAACCATCTTCGCAAAGTTGTTTTAAGGATAGTACTTCCAGCATATGTGAGGCTCCTATAAATTTTCCTGTGTTTGTTATTCAGCAGACACCTGGTGTCTATTTCATGTGTTTCATCAAACAAATTAAGTACATCATAACTGGTGGATTGAAGGTGCTGTGCCTTCTTAATGGGGTCATAGGTATTACTTTTGCATAATATTGCTTCAAAATTTGGTTTTCTAATGAAAAACTTCAATTCTGTCAGCTTATCAACCAACATTCTTCTTGCAGGTACAAAAAAGATCCATTTAGTTAAATTAATGTGGTCATCAGAGATATCGTCCTCAGTGTAATTATACATTTTAAAATCACCTTTGGTGTTAATTCTTCCCCTTGTTTCATACAGTGTCATCAAAAATATTACTTTCTATAAAACCATTGTCATTAAGAATTGAAAACAACCTTTTGTTTATTGTTCTGGTGAGATATTCCAGTCTGAGAATGTCAGAAGTTCAAAATATTTAGAGGTGGTCATAAAACCCTATAAAACATCATAATCCCAGTTTAGTAAAAACCTCTTTTTAAGTTCCTTTTTATCAGGTCACACTAGTTCTGATGGTGTTTATGAAACTTTAGTTTCCCAGGATTTGGCAGAAAAAAAAGTTCCCTTGGGTAAGTGTAGTTCTTCTGAGCTATTCTCTTACTTCTCCACGGCGCTGGTAGTTCTAAAAAATGGCTCGATTCATCATTAACAAACTCCGCATTTTCTGGTTCCTGAGCTAGCCGAACTTTCATCTACGAGGTACTTAAATTTAGTAAATACTAGACTGTATTCTGGATTAATAGTAGGAAACAATGAATATTCTAATTTTGGTTCAGCCTGGTAATTTCCTTTTGTAATGCAAAAATATTATCTTTATTGTGTAATAATAATTTTCAGTTGCTCATTGCCTGTTTTGTCAAAAATTAAGAGTAATTCAGCATGTAACCCCTGAACTGTACTAGTTGAGTTTTTAGGCATTTGTAATCCATTTGGAACAGTTCCCTGCTGAATATATTCTGTCAAATAAGAATTACCTAACCTGAGAGATTTTAAAGAAAAAGTTTCTTTTATATGTCTTCCAATTGTCTCTAAATTTATTTATTCTCCATTAAGGGGACAATAAGTACCCAGTCTGCTACTGGATTAGCTTTCAGAACATTAGGTAAGTCAGTATCCTTAGGGCAATGATCTCTACTGCCCTAGTCTAAGCAGCCCAGGTTGTTGGATGTGACTGCTTCAGCATTAGTCTTTTTCCTATAAGCTCCTTTTTTCTCCATTAGGTGATGCTGTTAGAGATGTGGCCACAAAATGGTCAGCTTGTAGTTCAGCAGGTCTCACATATAGAGACAACTCCAGTAATAAATTAGTCAGTCCTGAAGGTAAAGAAGCATTTGAAGGGGCAGAAACACTTAACCCCTTTCACAGGGTGGCTTGAAGTATGTCTTTTATTGCTAAACAAGACTTGTGTAAGACATGGGGCAGTTCAAACCACAAGAATAGGGCTAATAAATTAGCATGCATTTCAAAATCCCCCGAAATTGCATTACACAAAATCTGTCCTACACAGTAACCTTTAATTAACAAAAGACAAAGTGATGAGGTAAAATGTATACTGCATTAGCAAAATGGTGTTTATATATTAAACTTGTATGTGCCACCTGCAAGTGTTAATATAAGCTAGCAAATGGAATGTTATGCACAAAAGAAATGGAAGGTATTATTACTGATAGTACTGTTTACTTATTAAAATGGCTACACTGTCAATATTAAAGTGCAGTGTAAATGGCTTTACTGGGACAGATACAAGGAAAAGGGTAAGACTAACGTTACCATACGTCTGGGTTTCCCCAGACACTTCCTCCTTTTGGGCTCCTGTCCAGGCGGTTTTGGAAAATTCTGTGATTTATCCGGGTTTTTTAAAAACCTGGACAAATCGCATAATTTTCAAAAACCAGACATCCCTATTTCAGTGGGATTGTCATTCCGATCCAGAGTTCCGCACTGCCGGTTACAGTCCCGGCAAAACAGCCTATGCTTTTTTTTTTTTTTTTTTATTGGCCCATATACCGGTATACTAGCCAATCAAAAAATTGCAAAATGGAGCTCTGTTTTATACTGAACTGCTTGATGTTTTGCATTGAACAGAAGAGGGTCCGCTGTGCAAGGTTTTGATTGGCTCGTATACCGGCATATGAGCAAATCAAAAACTCGCACAACTGACTAGAGAAGCTGAAGGCCTGAATACTAACTTAATCCAAACTCATTGGCCTCTGCTATCACTTTAGTAGTACTTAATTAAAAAATGTTAGCTGCAGATATTGCACATTTGCATCCTCTTACTCTTCAGCATTCAGTCTCTGCTGCATTTGGCTGAGATACAAGCATTATGACAGGTGTAAAGGGCAGACCAAGAAGTCATCAGTGCTACATGAGCTAAGAGGGAAACAACATTGGTGAACACAAGAGTGCAAAATTATTACTAAAATCTGCACTATTTTACTGAAGTGCATAAAAGAGAATCAGGACTTCAAATATACAATAGGTAATTCTGGAAACCATAACTGCAGCTGTAATGTCAGAATATAACGGCTGCCTGAGGGACTTAAGGGCGGTGACTACCTAAAACATGAGAAGCATGTTTTGATAATGGGCTTAATGCTAGGAATTTTAGCCTTAAGGCATTGTATGTGATCATAACTTCTTGGCTTCTGAAGTTACATCCTCAGGTGCATGTCCTCATACATTTGTATGAAGCGGTTTACAAGGGAGGGTATACTATTTAAGGGATGGACCATGGAGAAGGTTAAGCTCAATGGACAGACTGATTTTGATCATAATTTTCTGCCACTCTACCATATAACAGGCTGCAAAAGCATATTAGGTAAAGTAGAAAGTACATTTTGTGCTCAGCCTGGGTACATATAAATTCAATAAATAAAGTAAAGGTTGTGCTGGACAAAAACATGAAGAATACCAGGGCTGCTGGGCAAGTTGCTGATGTTGCTATTGCTCTTGATGCCATGAAATCATCATATCCCAAGAAATCTTATTGCAGTGAGTATATAAATTAAAAAACATACTATTTTGCAATGTTATGCACACACACCCAGAAAGATAGACCTCAACCCAGTTCCATTAACTTGTTTTAAATGCATTTTGAGGTAGCTGCTATAACTAATGTATATGAGTTCTGAAGGTCCACATGCTCAAATAAAGCTACTTGTCTTTAATGCGGAACTGCGATGTTCCGCATTAAAGACTAAAGACTTTTTTTTTGGTCTTCACCTAGTATGAAAGCCCTTTTGTCCCGACCCGGCCAGTCAAGCATCTGGCAACCCTAAGAGGACGAAAAAATATGTGCTGGTATAATACCAGCACATATTTTTTGTCCTCTTTTTAGTATAACCAAATATGGTAACCCTAGGTAAGACCAACATTAAGAACTGCATAAGAAATAACTCAAGTAAACAAACAAACATTAAGAATTGCATGTTGCTGGAAATATGAACTTAGAAACTGATTATAAAAATGTGATCTATGAGACAAGGGTATCAGTGACAAAGAAAGAGGGAGTTATTTATTCTGTTATTCTGGATTCCAGTAGTGTTAGAAGAAGAAAATATAGCAATAGTAGATTTGTAGCCTTGAGGGATTATTAGCAAGGAATAAGGTTTACTTTGGTACTTATGTGTTTATATCTTTCCTAAGACAAAGATGCTCAAGCTGAGAAAGATCTTGGGGGAAGTAGTAAGTTTTGAACAAGCTGTTTTAGTTATGGCTGGTGACTGGAGTTTGATTTGTAAAGGATGTAGCTGGGGGTCCTAGAAGGGAAGTTACAGCTAGAGAGTGTACAGTGGATATAAAAAGTTTACACACCCCTGTTAAAATTCCAGGTTTTTGTTATATAAAAAAACGAGACCACAGTAAATAATTTCAAAACTTTTCCCACCTTTAATGTGATCTATAACCTGTACAATTCAATCAATCTGACATGAAATTGGCAAATTTGTGTCAGATCTGCTGGCTTGTCTGTAGAAGTCCTGTGGGGTGAAGCACATGAAGACCACCCCCTACCATTCCCAGACAAATGGTCTTGATGAGAGGTTGCAGATCATTTTAAGAGGGAGTGGGACAAATGTTTACCCCATCTGTTTGTTTACAGAGAGGTTCCCCAGGAATCTGTAGGTTTTTCACCCTTTGAGTTGCTGTATGGGCATAGGATAAAGGGACCTCTAGATTTAATTTGAGATGAATGGAAGGTGAGTGCGAGTCTCACAAGGAGTCTGTTGTGGTATACATCCTAAACCTCAAGGCAAGGCTCCGGGAACTCGTGGGCTCGGCCCAAGAGAACCTGGCAGAAGCCCAACAACAGAAAAAGGTGTGGTATGACAGGAATGCTCGAGCTAGAGAGCATGCTGTGGGGCTGCAGGTAATGGTTCTCATTCTTGTCAGACACAACAAGCTGCAAGCAGCTTGGGAGGGACCCTACAAGGTGGTAAGAAAGTTAAGTGTGAAGTTGCACTTTACTGTGTGTATTCATTATCCTGTCTTCCTAAATGAGATGCAGTGATGAGGATTACGGCTCCTTGATTGCTGGGCCAGGGCACAGGCGTCACAGGTGCTATCCCACCCACTAAAAAGAGGGTGATTTAAGGAATCTGTAGTGGAAATTATTTGAGAGTTATGAGGGAAGATAGATGTATCTTCAGAAGTTATAGCTAGTGCCTGGGTGATATAAAAATAGAGTTTAAAAATAGGGTCACAATAAAAGAGAAAGAGGTGTTACAAAGTAATAGAAATTACATAGGCTGACAAAGGTTAAAGTATTGCAGAATAAGGGGAATTTCACAGAAGAGGAGGATGACCAAATGCAGAGCCTTAAAGAGAAAATAAAGGGAGTAGCTGGATAATATGCATGAGTTTAGAAAGATTGCAGGTAAGCAACTAGTTTTTGATAACTCCAGAGCCCAAAAACATTTAGCACAATGACTTGGGCAACAGAACATTGAAACAGTTGTCACCAAACATAAGGAACTTATAACAAGAAAAATAACCAGTGATCCTGTTAAGGATTTAGAGATATTCTGTAAATTTTTATGAAAATTTGTATAAAACAGAGAAATGTAGAAGTCAAGAAAGAGTATAAATGGAAATATTTATAGAATTCCTAATTATGCCAAGGTTAGAGATGTAGACAAGGCTCAGCAACTAACAGTTAAAATAAGAGATGTTGAGATTAAACAGTGATGTGTAATCAATTTTTAGGAAAGTTTGCAGGAACAGATGATATGTGGATGTTTAGAAATTTGGAGGGAAGAAAGTGATAAAGAACTGGACAATTTTATTCAACAGTATTTTAAAAGGAGAGGAAACACTAACAGCTTAATAGAAAGATGTGGAGGCTGTGTTACCTAAGGACAGCAAAGACCCTTCAGACTCAGCTTCATATAGACCCATTTCAATTTTAAACCACCATTATAAAGTATTGATGTCTAAATTCTAAATAAACGAATGGCAAATATGTTGCCAAACTTAATAAATATGGGTGGACATTGACAACATTAATAGAACAATGATGATCCAGAGGGATGCAGAATGTAAGAAAATATCAGTGTTGTTGGTAGGTCTGCACAGAAAGCATTTGACAGCGTAAGCTGGGATTTTATGAGCAGCATTGGAAGCATTTGCATTCCCTGATACAATAGTAAGGTTAATCAGAAGGATATATGAAGGATTGGAGGCAAGAATTAAAGTGGGAGGGTTCCTCTACGATAAGCTGTGTTTGAATGGAGGAACCAGGCATGGGTGTCTTCTGTCCCTTTAATTGCTTTATATTTAGAACCATTGGCAAAGAAAAGAAGGGACTCAAAATTACAATGATGTACTTGGCATGGTAATCAAGGAAAGTCGGATGTATTTGCAGATGTTATTTTGTATCTGATAAATCTGGAAAAGGTCATCTCAGTGTTGTGGAACATTTTAGGAATGTGTCAAATGTTTTCTGGATATAAAATTAATGTAAGACAAAGTCTTTATCTATAAAATATGTACCCAGACACAAACTGGTTCAGCAATACTCACATTTATGGGGACATGATAAAATGAAGTATTTAGGAGTATGGATTTAAAAGGCTTCTGTTATGGCAGCTAAAGATATGTGGGAAGAGACTAAACGGAAGAGAATACTTCAATTGGATGGGAAACCAGAAATTTATCCCTGGTTTGGCACCCATGTCTCTAATAGACAGAGGTAATCTGTAAATGGTTCATCTGCTAGGCCCATGCTTACACTTATCAAGGGTATGAGTACCTGTTCAGAGATTTGGGATGCATGGCTAGGCTTAAAAAGGCCCTTGTGGTCATTAGCCTAGTAAACACCTGTGAACCTACAGTTAAGAAACTGGACTCTTATTTATGGACATGGGTAGCAAGATACAAGGAGTGAAAATGTTTTAGTCCCTTTAGTTGTGTATATCAGTCAGGCATACTTTTATCAACCTGAGGAGTAGTTATAGACAATAATTAATAAAGAATTATAGGAATTTATCTGGAAGGGAAAGAAAGCAAGCATTAAGTGGGATAAGCTGATCCTTCCAATAGAATAAGGTGTTTTAGGCTTACCTGATTTGAAGAGATATTTTAGAGCTACACAGTTATGGTTAATATACATAACACAAGCAGAAGGTATAATTCAAAGTGGAAAGTGATGATGATGAAGCAAGGGGAAGTTCAAGAAATAAAAATAGTGGGATTTTGGATGCAGATCCTTAAGGATTATAACTGTACAGAATATTATATTCATAAAGTATCTAAGTATTCTAAGAACTAAACCAATATGATAATAGAGAAAGGAGATTTTGTCAATAGGAATGACTGCAGGGTGGTATTCAGGAAATAGTCAAAAGGGGGCTGGACTTTATTGGAGAGACTTGGCAAAGGAACCAAGATATTGAAGCAGATAACTGACACAGGAAAGGTAATAGAGTAGGATGAAGCCAAGAAGATATTTGGATTCCAGGCTGCAGACTGTCTTTTTTTTTTATCAGGGCTTAATCTCAGAATACAGACAAAGAGAAAGATAGAGAGGATATTTAAGTGAAAGACCTAGTTTGGTACAGTTTTTAGTTGAATTTAGAAGAAATGCAGCTATTAAAAAGGGATAATTAGTAAGGCATAGAAAATATTGCATGATAACCATAACAATCAATCAGAGGAAGTTAGAAAAGATTGGGAAGAGAATATAAAAAAGCAATTTACAAGAAACTGTTGGGAAGACATATGTATGGCTCCCAAGTATGCAACCGTGTCCAGAACGTTTAGGCTTTTTGCTTGGATGTGTTTGCATAGGTATTTTCATACCCCAAGCAGACTTCAAACACATTTTCCTCTGGTAGATGGCAAATGGTGGTGTGATGGAGAAGAATGAGGTAACTGGGAACATATGTTTTGGGAGTATAATGAGTTGGCAGATTCTTAACATTCCCTACAAAGTACTGTATCAGAAGTATTGTGTGAACACAAGGCTATAAGTAAGGAAATTATTCTTTTGAGCTGGGATACAAGATCTGAACTGCCTAGACATTGGCCTTTTTAAGTTTAATTATGTTGGCTGCCAAAAAAGCAATTTCTGAAAAATGGAAATCGAAGTCTGCACCAATTACAAAAGAGATAAAAGAACTGGAAGGCACAGCATTAAAAACGGGAACGAGCAAATTGGATAGAAGTAAATGGAAATCGTGTTGTATGGAAATATATGCATAATAATAATAATAATGTGGGGGAGTGAGGTTTGAGGGGTGGCAGGAATTCAGCAATTGTTTTTGCAATGTTGGACTGATGATAGTAGCAAAGAAAATATGTGTATTGTTTTTAAATTGAAAAATGTTAAAATAGTTTTTCTTTTCTGTTAATGTATGTTTGCCTATGTCTTAAGTGATAATTTAATAAAGGTGTTTAAAAAAATCCTGTATATCATGCAGAAAAATATTTTTTCATTGGGTAGATGTAATAGATAACATACTGTAGATTGCTATAGCTTAAGTTATGTGGTCAAGCACAGCTTAGTGCTGTACAGAGACCACTAAGGGTTGAAAAGCATTCATATGCATTTTCACAGCAGAATATGCTGTGGTTGTTTATTGGATGTTTCTTACTGATATCTGAAAAGAGGAAAAAGATGGTGCCTGTTTATGTGCAGCATATCCATGGTTTCAGAGGTATTCACTGCCACAGTATTATGTTCTGCATTATGCTCTTTCCTTTGTGAGTAATATGTTGATGATCTGGTCAGTTATAGTAATGGCCTAGAATACTTTACTAAATTGTCATTACTTAAAAAGTAAAAATACTGTTATCCTACTTATTTTTCCTGAATGCACAAGCTTTTTAGTCCCTTGATTATTGACCCACAAATTTAGACTCCTGTTCAGTAAAGTACATGAAGAAAACGTTCTGCACGAGTCTTTACAGTTGGAATCACTGGTTGCGTTTTGTAGCTGAAGGTGGCAGTATAATTTGTGCAAGTTATCTTAATATTTCATATGGTTATAGTGGAGTTTTACATTTTGCTATCGTGTACAGCAGATGTACATTTGCATTTTTAAGCTGACAAACTCAGTGTATATCTTAATCACTTCAGTAGTGTTTGCTAATGAACTTGAAACCAAAAATATTTTCTCAAAAAAGTTATATTTCCTGACATCTTATATGTTGTATGTGCTTGTTTTTTCTGTTGTTTTTACAAGCCTGCATGTTTTGAGACTAGGCTGTTAGACAAAACACCATAAAAATGTAGAGTCTTTTCTTGAAATTTTCATACAGTCATGTTAATGCAGTAAAGAGCTATTGCCATTTGGCAAGTAGAATAAAATTCATGTTAGTTTGGAGAATGAGTCTGCTGCATTTACTGATCAATTAGTTAAAAGTATGCGCACCTTTCCAAAAGCTGTCAAAATCATTAATATGTAATATTGGTGTTTTCAGATGTAAAAAAAATGTTTCTGTATAAGGGGTAGGCGTCAAATCTAGGGAATTTTATTGATAATTGTGCTAATAGCATTCTCTGAAAATTTCATGAAAAAACATGCACCATATTTCTAGTTGCAGGCTTTTGCATACAAACAGTAAAAATAACCAAAAATCGTTGAGCTGGTCCTTTTCAGAATTGGTTGAGGTTAAGCTAACTGGTTGGTAAAATCAGAAGTGATACAACATGGTAAACAGATGCCTTTGACTAAAATGTGTAGCACTGATGAACTTGTTTTTGTTCTTCATTTGTCCTAGAGTATGGAACTTCCTGCAGTTAGCAGACAGCATGCCACTCTTCTCTTCAGTACTGCTCTTGAAAATGGAAAGTGGGACCTGTGCCGACATATAATCAGGTTTCTAAAAGCCATTGGCTCTGGTGAATCAGAAACGCCCCCTCCTACTCCTTCCAGTCAGGTTTGTGTGGTATGCAAGTGTTGAGATTGGCATGACTGTTCTACATTGATCTGCCTTGTTATTCATTACACTTATTTTCTTGTTTCAGGAACCTAGCTCCACAAGTGGCTTTGAATTCTTCAGGCATCGCAGCATAAGTTTGTCGCAGTCAGCAGAGAACCTTCCTACCAGCAAGTTTAGCCTTCAGAAAACACTAAGCATGCCTTCTGGACCATCTGCAAAAAGGTGTTAAAATTATTTTTTTTACCTCTTTCATTTACAGTGTTAAAGTTGAAATGCTGAATGACTTGCAGCTTGTGCCTTTATGTAGGAAAATGTAGCTCAGCACTTCTGCAAGAAATGAGCCCTCATGCCATATTTGATTTGAGATGTCTTTAGCTTAGTTGTTAACCACTTTCAGAAACATTGTCATTAGTTTTCTGCTTTTTTATTTTTAAAATTATAAGCAGCATTGTTATTCTGGTATAGTAATCAAAACTAAACACCCGACTGTTATTTCTTTATTTGTATATGTTTGTTTATTAGATAAGCCCACTGGTGACACATCCCTTTTCAGGAATAACCCCAGAGCACTAGCTGGTCAAGGGATGTGCTCAGTGTCACATAGTAGGCAACCAGAGGTGACAAGAATCAAAAATAGTTTAGCCTTGACTTCAAGAATCAGCTGTTTAACACTGCAGAGCCTTTATATTTTGCACTAGCTGCCATGCTATTTTATGCATTTGTGCAAGTTTGAGCTTGGTACTTCTTATGAAAGAGGCACATGTGGTTCTTTGAGGTTTCCCTTTCCCACAATCCTAGTGAAGGCACCCTGGTAGTCTTTACTTGCATATATATATATATATATATATATATATATATATGTGTGTGTGTGTGTGTGTGTGTGTGTGTGTGCGCAACAGGTCAATGGCTGCTTACTTCTTTTGTTACAAAGTTGACAACAAGGTATGGTCCCATTGGAGTGTTTCCACCTGTTTTTCAAGGAGATCATTAGAACAGTCTCCAAGCATTATAATATTGTAGTACAGAGCACAAGAATTAAATCAGTCTTTTTTTACATATCTTTATTGCATTCAGCACAAAGAGGTCACCAACATTCATAAATTCTGTTTTGAAGAAATTTCACTGGAAGTTCAACATAAATTATAAAACTTATCAGGTATTACTTATTCATATCAGATGCTATTGGCTTGGGAGTGCCTTCTATGTGGAGTCTGCATGTCCTCCCCACGGTTGGGTAGCGTTCGAAAAACATGCGTGCGTAAATGGGCATGCCTTCTTGAAGGTTGGGCGTCGAGCTGGCGCCTCGGCGTTTCGTAAAAATCTACTGCCAATCATTAGCAGACCGGAGTTCTGCTGTGGCGACTCCTTACCAGGAAAAGCTGAAAGACAAACAGCAACAACAATCGGATGCTAGTTTTTTGTGCATCTTCTTTGCCACACATCCACAATTGATAACAGTTAAGAATTAATTTAAATGTAAACATCAACTCAAAATTCAAAAGAAAAAAAAAAAACGGAAAATCTAACCTCAACTTTTAATAATAAGCTATATTATTAATCTGTCTGTGCCTCTAACTAGCAGAATATATACATTGTCGGTCATTCAGTCATAATACTGTCATAACTGGTTTAATAGTCCTTCCCAAAGCAGAAATAGTTGGTTAATAACACATTTGTTCTGTTAGCCTTAATATTAATATTGATCTCAGTCCAGTCAACTCAGTAATGTGTTAATGCAACACTTAGAATTTTAAAGAGGATCTATAGGGCTTCCATGGTATTCATTTGTTCACATATTTCTGTGATGGATAGTTTTCCAAAGCACATTTTTTTATCTAATTTCTCTTTTAATGAAATTACGGTAATAGTAGTTAATTTCCTTCTTTTCATATGTAATGTGTCTTTTTTGTGTAATAGTTTTCTTTGTCTCAAGAGTTATCGAACGATAACTCTTCATCAGTTTTAAATTGTTTATCCCCTTCTGACATCCTGAATGCCTGAGCATTTTGGTTAATTGTACTTCCCAGCTTAAAACGAGAGTTTTTTTTTTCTTGATTTTCTTAAAAATAAAACTGTCCTATTACAAAAATATGTTCTCAGGTCATCACCACTAACCCTTTTTCATGTCTCCAACAGAATGCATCTTCATTTGATAATATCTGACCAAACTTATGAGGGATGTAAAAAATATTTGTGGAGACATTTAATTGAAAACATCATGCACTTTATTGATTTTTGTAGCATTCCAGGCTAACATACATTCCATTTCCTCACTGGCTCTTCCGTTTCTTTTTTTTTCAGCTGAGCATTTTGCTTTCACCCAATTTTTTTCCACTTCAGTTTTTAGTTGCTTCAAAGCTTTATGTGTAGTATAAATTATACCTTTTATTTTTGGATTCCCCCCTCTTGCTTTCAACAGTTGCAGAACTGTTTAGGAGTCTCCTGTCAAACACATGGCCGTTGCTGTATTTGGCAACTCCTCATATTCAGTCCTAAAACAATTGTGGAGTCAGTACAGAACTGATCCCAGTGTATCATTTTAATCTATCTTTGTTTTCAGTTAAAAAAATGCAGCATCTTTAATTGAACACCCATAAAACATATTCCTAGAAAAAGGACATTTAATCTACTCATCTGCTTCATAAGAATCATTTCACTGTTTCCCATTCTTTGTTTACCTCTACCAAATTTCTGGTTGCCTGTAAAAGATCTCATGGAATTCCATCTTGAAAAGCTAGGAAGATGTACAGAAGCAAAGGTAGTGCAAAAAATTACCTCCATGACTCTTCAGTCTAATTCCTGCCCAAGCATTTTCCATTTGCATAAATATTCCCTTAACCTCTTCCTTAGATCACATTCAGTAACATTTTAAGAGTACACTCTTCTGAAGTATTCCCAAAACGTACTCCTAAATATTAAATATGTCCTGCATTTTATAAATATCAGTATATGTTTTACTATTGGTGAGGGAATGTAGTTTGCCACTACTGTTCTTGTTTTTGTTGTATTAATCTTACACCTTGGTATTTTAATAGACTTGACTAACATTTGAAACAATGTGTCATATTTCTTAGGCTGAACTGGAGAAATCAAAACATCATCTGTACACGACAATGTCTTTATTTCTTTTCATGTCCAGCCGTTTAAACTTTCAGATCCGATTTTTTTAAATTTAGCTGTCAAGGATTCTTTTTTGTTCTGTGCAGACATAAGAGGGGAGAAAAAGGATGCTGCTGTCCTGTTCCTCTTGACAATAAGAAAGGTCAGGACTTTACTATGTCATTTTCTCATTCTCTAGATGCTTTGTAAATGGCCCATATCAAATCTGTAAATTTAACGAAATCCAGACTCTCTGAGGAGTAATGTAAAGTAAATCCATTCTAAACTATCGGAAGCTATTGTCTGCATCCAAATTTAAATTCAGCAGGATATCCCCTTCCCCATTTCTATCCTCATTAGTATCTCAGATTTAGTATGTTGCGACATGCTTTTTGCTCACAAGCCTCCATAGTCATTTATAAACTGGGGGCATATATTTTTGCCAATCCTTTTGCCAACACTGACGTAAACAGTTTGCAGTCATGGCATAAAACTGAAATGTCTTTCCCTTCCTTAAGTATTACAGATATCGGAGTTTCTCTGCAATAAGCAATAACATCTTTACTCCACCAGCACCATATTAAAAAGCTGCATTAATTCAGGAAGTATGTTATTCTTTTCAGTCAGCCAAAGTTCAGTCTGCATTCCATTACTGTATGGGGTCTTCCTCTTCTTTCTCCCTTTATAACTTCATTTAACTCTTCATGAGTAGTATTTGCTATTTTGCCTTTTTCACCTTCTAATCATGGTAATTCCAAACCTCTAAAAAATGTTAAATCTGAATAATATTTTTATGCCTTCTGCTAGCATAACAATGTCCCTAGTATAAACTGTCCTATCCTCCTTTTTTCTGCTATGTAATTCATAATAGCCAGTGACTTCACATGTTCTGGAACATTATAAAAAGATCTTTCAGAGATTGTCACAAAAATCGATAATTTTCTATGTAGCAATTCTTCCACATTTTTTTTGGAGCCTGCTCCTTTTGTTCCTTAATTATTTACACTGCTTACCTGTTCATTTTTCATTCTTTTACTTGAAACCCTATCTGATCTTTTATATTGACATAGTATGTGATGAATGGTGTCTATTTTCCTTCTTGTGTCACAGCTTAAACTGGTTCCACTCTGTAAAGGAAAACACAAAGATTAATGCACGTTAGGTTCAAGCAAGGTACCCTTTATTACTTGCAGCAAGGAGACAAAGCATGTAGGTACAAGGTTTGTCTGGTTTTCCATAGTTCAGCCTACAGTTTTTATACAGTTTTTTTACAAGTTCACAGAAAGATGCTATTATTATACTGCGGTGGTGGTGCTGCGGTAGCGTTTTCGCCTCACAGTTAGATGTTGCCCGTTCGATTCTCAGAGCGTCTTCTGTGTGGCGACATGCATGAATGGGCGTTCCTTTGTTGAAGGTTGTGCATTAGGCCCGGCAAGCCAGCACGTAAAACTCTACTGACAATCATTAGCAGACTGGAGTTCCGCTGTGGCGACCCCTAACTGGGAAAAGCCGAAAGAAACAAACAAACAGAAAGATGCTATTATTAGATTTGCTGCTGACATGGTCAAATAATTGCTGTCTTGCAAAAACATGTTTTTGAGAAAAACAACCTGGCCTTGAGTTTGTTTCAGCTTCCCTTAGTTTTTCACAATTCTTTCTCTAGTTCTGATATGATACATTCAAGGTACAGTCCTGGCCTTAATACACTTTCTGCTGACCATAGTGGATTTACAGGCATCCATTGTTCTCTTTTCAGAGCCTCTAGCAGCTGCATATTTTCACACAGAATAAGCAGAATAAATGTATTAACTCCTTTTAACCCTTAATAAACTAAACCTGCATATTGCAGTTGTACATTTTAATACACTAAGCCTACATATTGCATTTCAGTTCTACATTTTCCTAACATTTCCCCCCTTTTAATACTTTATTCGACTTTCAAAACAAGCATAAACAGTTTTTTTTTCCCTTAACCATTTTCCACTCAGGATTTGTAGTTAGAGAGTTATTCAGTTCAAGCTTGTGAAAGTATTTCTTCAGCTTTTAATCAGTACCTCTAACTCAACATTCTGATATAAAGTCTTTGAAATTGAAGCGTCTATGAAATGTTTAACTAGTCCTTTTATACAGGGGATGCAGCAGCATCCACACACCATCAGTAAGGCTGCTCCTACACAGATGGCAATCAGAATGTTCATCAAGATGCTGCCCCAACCCCCAAACCATTTTTGGAAAAAGTCTGTTAATGGATTCGGTCCTGGTTTGGTCATGGCTGACACTTGATGAATTATTTCGAGATGGCTGTTTATTTCATGTTTGTTGTCAGGAATAAACGAACAGCACTCCTCCTGGATTAAAGCACATAACCCTCCTTTCATCGCTAGGGTGAAGTCGAGAGCCAAGTGATTTTGAAGCACCACTGTCCTCATGGCTGTGAGTTCATTAGTCACCAATTCTAGGGCAGAAAAAGTCACATTACTCATTGTCTCAAGATGTTTGGATAGTTTTCTCAGCTCCCAGATCGATTTCACTGCTCCGTATTCTGGTATTACGCCCGCCCAAGATATGACTTCATCGCCCAGATCCATGTGCAACAGTCCTTTGTCACTCACATGGGCTAGATCATGGTGATGTATCCAGGATGCATTAACTTGTCCCACCGGATTAGCAGGTTTATTGATTTCTCGAACATTTTGAATTTTTCGTATTGCTGGAATTAGATATGCCAGAAAACAGCTTCCAGACCAGTTGTCTGGTAGCCATTTATATGCTCTATCACCACACACGAAGTAGCAGTCAGGAATTGTGACTGAAATGTTGCTGATTTTATAGTTACCGGGCTTTTGTTGAGTCATAGCCCAGAATATACACAATTTGATTTTCATCAACCGTTTTCTTGCTTTCAGTAAAGTCATTGCTATTGCCAACCTGTAATTGCTGGCCTTTGTTTGTCGTGGCGCAGGAATTCCCAGTACAGTGATGTATCACTGTCATATTACAGGTGCTATTTCCAACTTTTGTTTTTCCGTAGTTTTGAAAGCATCCTGTTCCTCTTTTTGCCTTGGGTAAAAATAGGGTCACTCTTTTAATCGATGTCACATTCACTGCATCCTTCAGTAGTGCTTGCCAGTTTTGATTCATATTTAAGGGAATCTGTATTAAGGGTATTTCTCCATGTGCAGTAGGAATAGCTGCACAGTCCCAGCAATTGGAGATATTGAGGGTGTCTGCATAAGTGTGCTTAATAGCCTGATAAGTATTGAAATAATAATAAGTAATTGAAGTACTGATAAGTATTGAAATTTGGGTGCCACTTTGCACGTTTACTTCATTCTACTTGTGTGGCTGAGAAAAGAAATGGCCACAATAAAAAGATTATTATTACTAATACAGTCAACAGGATGGTCAGGCAATATTTCTGCAGAAATGGTTGTTCTACATTCCTGTTTTCTCCGGCTCTTCCAAACAGATGCATTTGGATCTTTCTTGCTTTCGTCATTTTTGCCCAGGACACGTGGTCTTACTCTCTGCCGTGTAGGACCCCAGCACCAATGATTGCTTCACTGGGTTTGAGATGGATCAGTTCCTATTGATCTGACCTCCCCTTTGTAGCCAGACTTTTGTGCTTAGGGTCCCAATGGAGAGGTAAGGTCTTTGTCCAGCTTGAAGTTCTTCAACTTGCAGTGCGTCAGATGAATTAACGAAGCTCGCTCTTTCATTTTGACTGCAGTAGGTGTTAAAAGAAGCACCTGGTAAGGACCTTTCCACTTAGGCGATGCCCAGTTCTTTCACTTCACGATTTTAATTCACACCCAGTCTCCTGGCGTCACTGCCACTTCCGATGTTTCGGTTTGTTTTTGACCTGAAACAGAATTAAACTGCAACAGATGTTTAGAACTTAACAACTTTTTCATATATTCAGCTAACATAAAATCAGCTTCCTGGTCTGATGACATGAGAGGTTTCCACTGGGGTGTGTAATAAGCCATTCCATACAGCTTCTCAAAAGGAGTCAGTCCTTTTGCTGTAGGGATGGTTCTCATGTTCAACAGTGCCAGGGGTAAACAGTACAGCCAGGTTTTCCCTGTCTCAGCTATCAATTTCCTCAGTTTGCTTTTCAGTATACCATTATGTCTTTCAACCAGCCCTGCAGACTGCGGATGATATGCACAATGGTTTTTTAAAGAAATAGCAACAAACCTACTCAGCTGCTGTATGGTTTAATTTACAAAGTGCGTACCATTGTCACTATAGATTCTTTCCGAAATGCCGAACCTAGGAATAATTTCCTTGACAAGTACTTTTGCCACTGTAGCTGCATCTGAGTTTTTGGTTGGAAAGGCTTCCACCCATCTGGAAAACTTATCTATAATGACAAGGCAATACTTCTTATTCTCACATTTGTTTAATTCTATGAAATCCATACAGATAGTGTGAAACTGATATGGTGGTGTGGGAAAACTCCCTTGCTTGGGCTTTATCGCCCCGTGTGCATGGTGTTTGTTACAAATCTGTCAGATTATAGCTTGTAAATCCGTACGTTGTGAACACTTGGTTCACCAGCTGTGTCATCCCCCCTGTTGAGACATGGCACTGCCCATGACTCAACAATGCCGCATAGCGGAACAAATTAGAGGGTAGTATTGGTTTCCCTTCCTTAGAGATGTACAACCCCTTTTAGAGGACTGCTCCTCGTTTTATCCATTGCTGTTTTTCAATTTGCGTAGTAAGTGTCTGCATTGTTTTTAACATATTCAGATTCAAAATTTCAGAGGGTTGTAATTCCTCGTTTAAAAGAAATACTTCTGTAGCTACTTGTTTTGCAGCTGTATCAGCTTTTGCATTACCTTTTGAAATCCTGTCTTGTTGCTTGGTGTGAGCTGCACATTTGCAAATGACCACCTTCTGAGGTAACTGAATAGATTCTAAAAGATTTAAAATAAACTGCACATGATTTATAGGTTTGCCAGTAGATGTTATCATTCCCCGTTTTTTTCACTGTTGTGCAAACACATGTACAGTGGAGAAAGCGTACTGGCTATCAGTAAAAAATGTTTACACATTTACCCTTTGCTAAAGTACATGTCCGTGTCAGGGCAATCAATTTTGCTGCCTGTGCAGATAAATGGTGTGGTAAAGATTTTGCTTCTATAACTTCAGTATTGGAGACTACTGCATATTCTACTAGATTCTGTCCTGCAGGACCCCTTTTGCACGAGCCATTCATGTTGTATGTCACCTCAGCATTATCCAAGGGGACATCTGTGAGGTCTTTTCTAGGTAGTGTCTTTTGCTCAATTAACTGCAGGCAGCGGTGCGGTGTGCCGTCTGCAGGGGTTGGTAGCAGAGTAGAAGGATTCAAAGTCGTGCATCGTTCAATTGTCATATGAGGTTGGCTCAATAATATAGTCATGCAGGAGAGATGCCTAGCAGGGGAAAGAAATGCCACCTAATTGCGACTGCATGGGGTACCCTGAACGTGAGGGGTTGGAACAAAACTACTGAAGCTGATGCCTGTGCCGCCATTGCAGCTGCAACAACTGCCTGGACACACTGGGGTAATGACCGTGCCACTGGGTCTAGTTGTGATGAATAGTAAGCAATGGGACGTTGCTTATCCCCATGGTGTTGTGTTAGTACTGATGTCATATAACCCTGCTTGCAATCTACAGTCTGGAAAAGACGTTTATGATAATTTGGTAATCCCAGAACTAGAGAGGATGCTATTAATTGTTTCAGTTTACAAAAAGCCGATTCTGCTTTTGATGTTCATTGTAACAAATTTTGCACTGCCATGGGTGTCTTATATACAAGGTCAGTTAAGGGTGCAGATTCCAAGGCATAGTTTGGAATCCAGCTTCGACAAAAATTAGTCGTTCCCAAAAAGGACATAATTTCCTTCTTGGTGGTAGGCTTTGGTGCCTGCAAGATTGCCACTTTTCTGTCCTCATCTAATGTTCTACCTTCCTTGGATATCACATATCCTAGGTACTTCACCTGTTTTTTCCAGAGCTGCAGTTTGTCTTTGTTTACTTTATGCAACTGCAACGTCCCAACCGAGAGAAAAAGTGTTCCTGCTGTAAAAACTAAAACAAGTGAATAAACTTTCTCAAATGCGCAGGAACACAGCGGCTTAGTATATCCAAGTGAATTCGTAATCTAAAATATGTTAATAGTGAAATTCCGCTCATCCAAAAGAACAATAGCTCCACAAGATATAAAGGAACGTTCTTTATTCTAAAACCAGTAAGCGCTTTCACCCATGGAGGGCTTCATCAGACTGTACAAATTAATTAGTGGTCACAGCCTTTAAATAATCAAGTCAATTAATGTAATTAAACATTTAAAAACAATATTAAAATACTTAAAGGTATAAAACAACTTCTCAATATCTTAATGGTGAAGCGTCAATACAACTAAAACAATGCTGTTACATGTGAAAATTCCATATAATTCTATATAGTGAGTGTAATCACTTCTTAATATACTTATAAGTGATAAACATCTAAAATGACATGGTATATCTCTGTGTCTCAAATCTGATTTAAAAACTACGCAAAGCATTTTGACTTTCTCTTAGCAATTGCAATACTTTCATCACGCCACAAGATGGTATCATACCCTAATTAATGTATTATTTTCCTCAAATAAAGTTTAATTTCTTTGACTTTGAGGTACATATTGAAGAGAAATTATTATCTCTAATTCAAGAGGCTTAGGACTATTAAAAATATTGTAAACAATGTGAAATTCATAGAAAGGTGCATTGCATAAAACATAAACATACATTAACATAGACTATAATTCTAAGGCATATTACCTCTCTATCATAATAAAAATCAAAAATATACATTAGCATCAAGATGTATCTTAGGAATAATATCATGGATGAACAATAATGTAGATAAACAGAAATATATGAACAAAAATATGTAAACAAAAGTATAAAAATATGTATGTCATTGTTTTAATGCTCTACCCAATCTCCTTTTCTTAAGAAAGGGATAGATGTTAATTTTGTCATTCAGGCCTGGGGGGTGATCAGATTTGCATCTAATGATCCACCTAGTTTCATGTTCAAGAGTAAGTGTTTCTATATCCCTCCTCTTAACGTGTGAGTGATATGTTGTATAACAAAAAATGTGAAGGTATGCCCATTCCCTTTATTTTTAACATGTTTCGCTAGGGCATTTCGTTCATCTCCTGTTCTTATACTATAGTTATGTTCCCTTATTCTCTCTCTTAGCTGTCTATTTGTTTTTCCTATATAGAAACACTGGCAGGAACTACACTGAGCCAAATAGACCACATTATCTGTTCTACAGGTGGTGCCTGTTAGGAAGGTAAAAACTTGTTCCGTAGCTGGTGATTTAAACTGTACATCAGTGTTAATATAGGTACATTGATTACAGCTATTACAGGGAATGGTGTTAGTATGAGGAGTTAGATGTTGACTTGTAAGTTTATGGCATAATGTACGCTTCAAATTAGGTTTGTTTTTGTAATTAAATCTTGGATGCTCACCAACCAAACTACAAATATCATCATCTAATCTTAACAAATGCCAGTGTTTAGCAAGTATATTTTTAACCTCATTGACATCTTTTGTATAATATAAGGAGAAACTAACCACTGAGTCCTTTACTCTTTCACGTCTTGTGCCAATAGCTACGCCAACATAGTCATGGCCCAATGGGAGAATGAAGAGTTGTTCCACCTTACATCTTTTAAGAATAATGTCGCATTTTATAAGAGGTTTGTGGACGACCTCTTTTTGGTTTGGAAAGGAAATGAAAATGCCTTACTAGACTTTGAAAGGGACATCAATGGTCTAACACATTTTTTAAAGTTTACTATGTCGTATTCATCAGATTTTATTTCCTTCTTGGATGTAAATGTTATGAAATTAAGGAATGGAATTGTAAATACCTCTGTACACAGGAAAATGTGCTTTAGAAATTCTATTCTACATAGGAATAGTATGCACCCTAAGCACATTTTCGATAATATAATCAAGGGACAAGTGATGAGAGCATCTAGGCTCAATCCTACAGAGATAGGTTTTACTAATGAAGTAGAAGGGCTGAAGGGTAGATTACTTGAAAGGTCCTATGATAGGAGAGATGTGGGCAGAACAATAGATGAAGTAAATGGGCTTAGAGACACAAGAGCTCGTCCATATTTCTCTAGTAGAGTGGATACAGAAGACAAAAAGGATACTAATGAAAGAGTAAAGGACTCAGTGGTTAGTTTCTCCTTATATTATACAAAAGATGTCAATGAGGTTAAAAATATACTTGCTAAACACTGGCATTTGTTAAGATTAGATGATGATATTTGTAGTTTGGTTGGTGAGCAACCAAGATTTAATTACAAAAACAAACCTAATTTGAAGCGTACATTATGCCATAAACTTACAAGTCAACATCTAACTCCTCATACTAACACCATTCCCTGTAATAGCTGTAATCAATGTACCTATATTAACACTGATGTACAGTTTAAATCACCAGCTACGGAACAAGTTTTTACCTTCCTAACAGGCACCACCTGTAGAACAGATAATGTGGTCTATTTGGCTCAGTGTAGTTCCTGCCAGTGTTTCTATATAGGAAAAACAAATAGACAGCTAAGAGAGAGAATAAGGGAACATAACTATAGTATAAGAACAGGAGATGAACGAAATGCCCTAGCGAAACATGTTAAAAATAAAGGGAATGGGCATACCTTCACATTTTTTGTTATACAACATATCACTCACACGTTAAGAGGAGGGGATATAGAAACACTTACTCTTGAACATGAAACTAGGTGGATCATTAGATGCAAATCTGATCACCCCCCAGGCCTGAATGACAAAATTAACATCTATCCCTTTCTTAAGAAAAGGAGATTGGGTAGAGCATTAAAACAATGACATACATATTTTTATACTTTTGTTTACATATTTTTGTTCATATATTTCTGTTTATCTATATTATTGTTCATCCATGATATTATTCCTAAGATACATCTTGATGCTAATGTATATTTTTTGATTTTTATTATGATAGAGAGGTAATATGCCTTAGAATTATAGTCTATGTTAATGTATGTTTATGTTTTATGCAATGCACCTTTCTATGAATTTCACATTGTTTACAATATTTTTAATAGTCCTAAGCCTCTTGAATTAGAGATAATAATTTCTCTTCAATATGTACCTCAAAGTCAAAGAAATTAAACTTTATTTGAGGAAAATAATACATTAATTAGGGTATGATACCATCTTGTGGCGTGATGAAAGTATTGCAATTGCTAAGAGAAAGTCAAAATGCTTTGCGTAGTTTTTAAATCAGATTTGAGACACACAGATATACCATGTCATTTTAGATGTTTATCACTTATAAGTATATTAAGAAGTGATTACACTCACTATATAGAATTATATGGAATTTTCACATGTAACAGCATTGTTTTAGTTGTATTGACGCTTCACCATTAAGATATTGAGAAGTTGTTTTATACCTTTAAGTATTTTAATATTGTTTTTAAATGTTTAATTACATTAATTGACTTGATTATTTAAAGGCTGTGACCACTAATTAATTTGTACAGTCTGATGAAGCCCTCCATGGGTGAAAGCGCTTACTGGTTTTAAAATAAAGAACGTTCCTTTATATCTTGTGGAGCTATTGTTCTTTTGGATGAGCGGAATTTCACTATTAACATATTTTAGATTACGAATTCACTTGGATATACTAAGCCGCTGTGTTCCTGCGCATTTGAGAAAGTTTATTCACTTGTTTACTTTATGTCCCTCAGCAGCTAAAAATTGTAGAAGTGCTACTGTATTTTCCCTACAATCCTGCAGGGTGGGGGCCGCTAATAAAATGTCATTAACATAAAGTAAAATCTGACTACCCTTTGGTGGATTAAACCTTGCCAAGTTACTTGACATTTCCTGTGAGAATATTGTAGGGCTCTCACAATATCCCTGTGGTAGTCGCGTATATGTGTATCTTTTTCCCTGAAATGTGAATGCAAACCAATACTGGCTATTTGGGTGTATTGGTATTGAAAAGAATGCGTTACTAATATTCACCACAGAGAAATACTTTTGTTGAGGTTTTAAGTCATTTAACAGTGTGCGTGGGTCTGGCACTATGGGTGCCCTTGGTATTACTGCATTATTCACAGCTTGCAAATTCTGGACCATACGCCATTCTCCATTGGCTTTTTCAACTGGAAATAAAGGTGTATTACACTGAGAATTGGGAGATTCCACTAGTTACCCCTCCCTTAAGTAATGCTGCTATGATAGGTTTTATCCCTGCCTCTGCATCTTTCCTTAAGGGGTATTGTCTTTTCTGTGGTTTAAATGCTGATTTTGGTGTGATATTAACTGGCCCTGCCATACGGATAAGTCCTACATCTGATTTCCCTGTTGACCAGAGAGTCTCTGGTACATCTCGCAAGGTGTTTTTTTCCTCCTTCAGTAGGAGTGTTCATTAGCTGTGTTTGAGAGAATGCAGGTGCACAGCTGGGTTGGTCTGTGTCACCCAATTCAATTTTTGTACTTGTATTTTCTGTTTTGACAGTTAGTTCTGTTTGTTTCTCCCATTTTGTGGCTTTCTCCCGTAGGTCTGCCCACTGTATATTTTTATTTTTGGTCAGGCTAACATGTGGTAATTGATTAGATTTATAAAGTGTTAAAACTTTTTGAGGCAGCGAATTGTTGACTACACTATTCCCTTCTGTGTCCTAGTACAGGTTACGCAGTACCAATTTATTTGTATGATTCTTAAATATTTTTTTTCATATTCCTTATTGGGTCCTGGTGTATTACAAAAATATAGGGTACAATGTAACAGGTGTTTATCAATGTCGAGAGAGGGAAACTTACTGATAGCTACGTTCATTAGCTTCTTGGTCACAGTCCCCGGACCAGTTGTGACCAAGTCCTGACTATACAAATAAAATATTTCACCCCCCGATTGCACCGTAAAGGTGTCAGTTTGTTGCTGAGCTTCCATTTCCTGCATGGTTGGGATTACTGCTATACCAAATAACTGCATGAGATTTTTGCACAAGAGATTCACTGGGCACTTTGCAGAAACTACAATCTTACTTTTTTGTGTCAATCCCAAAACAGGATCAGTTATTGTAATATTGCAGGAGAGGGGCTCCCGATATAGCTGCCCATTAGCTGCTTTGACTAGCATGTAGTCGGATGGTTCTGAGTTCTCTGGCAATTTGGAGGGGTGTATCAGGGTTTGTGATGCCCCTGAGTCGCACAAAAATTTGACTTCCCTGCCTTCCACCAAAAGTATAACTTCTGGTTTAGTATTTGCTAAGTAGAGCTCTAAGCTCAATAAGGCCAAGTCTAGTACTTCATCTTTTACTTCACCGTCATCAATTCCCTGTACGTTTTCTATTTTCCTTTTCACATTTTTATTTGTTCTTTTTTACTAGTCCCTTCTAATGATTTCTGACTATCATATAGTCAGTCTTTACCTTCCTTGTCTTCCGTAGTTGCTTTCTTATTTTTTTTGCAATCCCTTGCCAAATGTCCCTTTTTACCACATTTGAAACATTCACCCCTTTTCTTGCATTCTTCAAAGTCTTCTGATCGTTGATCAGACTGCCTACCTCCCTGTGCATTTTTCCTGCCCTTTTTTTCGGGGTGTACTACATAAACTTTCACTCTGTCCTCTACAGAAAATACTTGAGCCTTCTTTTTGCTATTGAAATGCCTTTTAGCATGCCTAGCATATTCGAGTAGTGATTGTAGCCTGCCAGTTCGATGATCAACCATATGTTTTGTAATGAAACTGCTTATAGGTGCACTACTGCCTTTCAAAAATGCATTTTTCAACTGCTGTTCATATGGGGAATTTTGTTTTTCGTCTTTGGGGATCTGCATTCCACAGTGGTTATTAAAACATTCCAGTAGCCTAGCGAAATATTGGTCAACTGTCTCACCCTCCTGTTGGATGCTTTGATTAATGCACGTCCAGTCTGCCCTAGGTTTCCATTTTTAGAGATGCGGTCTGTAAGTCCTTTTACTTTAGCGTCTAAATTTGCACTGCTATGAGGAAGGGGTTTTTGTTCAGTATCACGAGGCTTCCAATTGCCACAAATCATGTCCCAGTCTGGCCCTACAATTTGCCGAACTACCCTTTTTATTTTTTCCCCGTTTAAATGATAACTTAGCCTTATTCTTTGTAAATCATCTGAGAATTTTCTAAAATTAATTTTCGGATGGGGAATCCCTTCTGTAGCTTTCTGGATATTTTCCGGAGTCCAGGGTCTGTATACTAAGATGGTTGGATCCTGATTATCCTGCCCAGCCTGAGGGTTCGGTACTTCTATGAGTGGACATATTTCCTGTTCTTTTTCTCCTGCAGGCTGTGTGTCTTTAAATTTTTGCCATGACTCTTGATTACCTGCTTTTTTTCGGGACCTAGTTTCAATGGGATTCCTTATTTTAGCTAGTTTTATAGCGTCCTTATTCTCAGTGACCACAGGATATAGCGGAGGTGGATTTACCTGTCTATTCACTCCATATTCTGGTAAGGGAGGTGGAGGTGCTGTTGCTATTACTAGGTTGTTATTCTTCCTATTTGAAAACATTGTTTTTGAATCCTTGTTCTTTTGGTCCCTACAGTTTACTTCCTTCAGCCACCTGTGTGCCTGGGGAATTCCTAACTGTCGTTGCTTTTTTACCTGACCTTTAGAATCAGTTTTAAGTTGTTTAATAAATTTGATGAGTGAGGATTTTTTCAATTTTCTGTCAAATTCGTATTTAATAACCCATTTTGAAAAGTGTTTGACATTGTCTGTGCGCTGTGACTGCATATATTTTGCATCCTCCGTTAATGGTGGGTCTCAGGGTATTTTTGCACAGTTATTACCCATTTTCCCTTACTTTTGATTGTTACTTAACTTCACCTTGATTCTCTAGTTTTAACGTGTACCACAGATTTTGTTATAGTCTCTTCAGAATGACTACCTAAAGTCTACTTATTCTGTTTCTCCTGATTTATGACAAGACAGTACCTTTTTTATCCCTGACTGTAAGAAAAATACAATCTGACAAAAAACAATACACATCTAGTCCCTGATCCTAAAACAGAAAAAAAAAGTAGATTCACCTTACCTGAGCCCACGTGATTGATCACCGATTCACGGAAAACCCGTCCTTCAGTCACAAATCAGAAAGTGGCTGGCTTCTTTTGACGACAATTCAGTCTGAGGACTTTACATATAAGAAGAACCGATTTGGTTTCTTCCCCGTACGGTTTCAGCCACCTGGCTGTCTGATCCAAGGTGAAGAGATGGATTCCGGACCGAAGGACCAATCTGTAAATGAAAACACAAAGATCAATGCACATTAGGTTCAAGCAAGGCACCCTTTATTACTTGCAGCAAGGAGACAAAGCATGTAGGTACGTTTGTCTGATTTTCCATAGTTCAGCCTACAGTTTTTATACAGTTTTTTACAAGTTCACAGAAAGATGCTATTATTAGATTTGCTGCTGACATGGTCAAATAATTGCTGTCTTGGAAAAACATGTTTTTTGAGAAAAACAACCTGGCCTTGAGTTTGTTTCAGCTTCCCTTAGTTTTTCACAATTCTTTCTCTAGTTCTGATATGATACATTCAAGGTACAGTCCTGGCCTTAATACACTTTCTGCTGGCCATGGTGGATTTACAGGCATCCATTGTTCTCTTTTCAGAGCCTCTAGCAGCTGCATATTTTCACACAGAATAAGCAGAATAAATGTATTAACTCCTTTTAACCCTTAATACACCAAACCTGCATATTGCAGTTGTACATTTTAATACGCTAAGCCTACATATTGCATTGCAGTTATACATTTTCCTAACACACTCCTTTGCCAGGGTCAAATGTTCTAAATTGTTTTCTTGTAACTCCTTACACCAGCTGTCAAAGATCTGTTGCTTGAGGGAATATATGTAAAATCTCCACTCCTCTAAGATGATATCAAAAGTATTCACATTACTCTGTAATATGGAGCAAGATCTGCTATCACCTTGAATGTACATGCTTGGTAGTAATTTAAATTGTGTCAATCTGTGCCCTAATTTTAAATTTGTAAAACTGAAAGGTATATTTCATCACTGCTAATTTAACTCTTTCACTCCAGTGGAGCTCAGGAAGTTTGCACAGTAACTTCCAAGGGGCGGAGCCTAAGCCTTTTCACAGAATCAAATTATGCCCATATATTTCACATGTTCATATCTCTGGAACCATAAGGATTATTAAAGAAGTATACATGGCAAACTCTTCAGCACAAACTGTTTTATAGTGATAGTCTAGGTCTTAAACCAAATTTTATAAGTTACAGTAAACACAGTAACTGTTACATTTGTAATATTTTGTAAACAACTTGTAGTGTCTCAGCAACCACTCAGATTACACACATACTATCAACAGCATTTTATTCATCTAGCTGAGGAGTTTTCTCTGTTGCTTGATTGTTGAGAAATTTAGAAAAATGTGAACATTTTATGTATGTAAAGTAATATAAAATACAACTGTTAATATCTGTTTATCTGCAATAGACATAGGTCAAAGGTTAATGCAGTTGAGTTTGCTATTGCGTAAGGTTTGAGATTAAATCTTTTAAAACCTTATACATAGCATGGTTTTGGAATTACTGATGCAAATATGAACAAGCAATACTTGACGCCTGCAGGCGTCACCAGAAGTTAACTGCAGAAGCACCTAGAGGCGTCACTCAGATGTAATGAGTTAATATAAAAAACAGAAATATTACTCACTGCTGTCATAAATTTCACAGTATTTCTTTGCAAGCATGGCACATAGGGAACCTTATGCTCTCCACTGACTTCTTTAACATTTATTGTTGCATTCTAGTCTCCTATCTAGAGAGCAACCCTTTCCTGAAAAGCTGTCATCTCCCTGGTCATTCTGTGAAATGTAAGGTGTGTCTTTGAAAATTAAAAAAAATGTGTGTGTATGTATGTATATATATATATATATATATATATATATATATATATATAATGTGTGTGTGTGTATGTATTAAAAAGTTATATATATAAATAATGTGTGTGTGTGTATATATATATATATATATAAATAAATTCATATTATAAGGATTTGTTATACAATCCATAATGCCCACATAGCACCCATCCTCACATACAAAAAAAAACATTTCCATTAGTAAGGAACATATTCTTGAAATCAGTAGTTGTGTTTCATTGCTCCTTGTCCCTGTGAATTGGGAGGATCCTGCCTTCAACCAGTAACCATTCATCAGTGTGTTATATCCTCTGAACATCTGTCTGTGTATGTGTTTCTCAAGTTCCATTATCCAGGGCATCAGTCTTTTAAGTTAAGTGAATATATATATATATATATATATATATATATATATATATATATATTTCTTGACTAGATACAAGTAATAACATTCCTTGTTACAAAGCTAATCCCCATTTGTGAAAAACAAATTTATCAGTCACTCCAGCAAGATCAAAATGTGTGATCTGATGTTGTCCTTTTCATTCTTCCTCAGTGTATGGGTTGGGAGCCAATACTTTGATCCAACTTGGATGCTTATTTCAGAATTAGGGTCTAGCTCTCGGGTTCCTCAATGCACCCATAATGCTCTACTGTTTCACCAAAGCCCAGATCTTGTTTGCCACCGTTGTAAACAGAGGCAGGTTTCCATAGCTCTCCAGCATTTTTGGGTTTTTGCGAGTAGTGGCAAGATTTTTCTATTTAAACTTTTGTATTTAAGAATTGGTATTTTTGGAGGTTTTTCGTTCTGGTTCATGTACATCTTGGTTTAGCCACCTGGAAGACAATTTTTTTAATTTAGTTGCCCATCGGGATTGCAAGGAGCTGGACACCATTGACCCCATCCCAGACTGACCTGACAAGTTTTGACACCCCCCCCCCTTTGGTAGACTGCACTGGAGCAAAGGAGTCCATTTAGATGCTATGCTGGTTTCAATGCAAACCCCTTGGAGCAGCTAGTCGATACCCCCACAGGAGGTGGTAATATCTTGTACTTGGTATTAACCAACATGAGTAACCACTGCAGCATCCCTACAGTATCATCCTCCATGGTAAGATCCGACCATAAAGTGGTCACTTTGGAAGTCACCATCTCCCCCACCCCTTCTAGCTAGGCTCAAACAAAAGCTTCCCCAAAGCTGATTACAGCCTCCTGAGAGATGGTATGAATGGCTTCACAGCCCCCTCCCCCTCTGTAGGAACTGGCACCAATATCCAAAACTGCACCAAAGCACTGTATGAGCATTTGTATAGATGCATGGAATCAGGATTACCCAATAGGACTAAATCATCATCCGCAAGGAAGAGTAAACCTGTCTGGTGGACATCTGCAGTAAATAAACTCTATAACAAAAGGAAAAAAATGCTGTCCAGGACCAAGAAAGGAACAGGTGCCCAATTGTAAGCAATCTCTCCTTAGCCTGAATAAGCAAATAAGAGCACTAGTGAAATCCTCCAAAGCAAACTTGAGACCAAATTGGCCACATCTGCTAAAGACAGTCATAAGGCCTTCTTCACATATGTCCGCAGCCTCAAAGGAAGCACCCAGATCTGTTCAGAACTGGTGATCAAGGACACCACATATACAAATGCCATAGATATAGCAAACTTGCTGACTGACAGGTTCAGCGAAAGCTTCACCCCTCTCCTCCCAACAGTAAATTAGGATGTCCCAAGTACCTACCCCCTTCCCCTTATATCTAGGGAACAGGTCATCACTGCTCTCTAAAATAAAAACAAAGTAGTCTCCATGGGACCCGATAACATCTCATATGCATCCTACATGAGCTCAGACAGGAACTTGCAGCACCATTAGGTGCTCTATTCAACCAAAGCCTGAGTACCAGCTTCATCCCAGCTAAGTGTAGGACAGCCACTGTCATCCCTTTGCACAAAGGTGGAGCGTCCACCAATCCAGGAAATTATAGTCCCATCAGCCTAACTAGCCTGATCTGCAAGGCCATGGAATGGATTATCGTGGGCCTCATTAACAAGGACATTGGCAACCTCCAAACTCTCGAGCCCACACAGTTTGGCTTCGTCAAGAGGAGGTCATGTTTGTAAAATTTGGTGGACTTCTTTGAGACAGTCACCAAAGTCATGGATGAGGGAAAGACGGTGCACACTTCCTACCTTGACCTGGCCAAAGCCCTTGACACTATTCCCCACTTGGGCATAATAGATGATCTCTCTCAACTAGGCATCAATCTGTGTATTACCAGATGGGTAGCAAACTGGATCACTGATGGAACCCACTTAGGAAAAATAGGGGAAGCCACCTCAAGCAGTAGACCTGTAACGAGCGGCATACCCCAGGGTTTGGTTTTGGGGCATCTGTTATTTGGGATATACTTTTCTGAGGTGCAGGCCAAAACCAGTGGGCTATGGCTGACCAAATTTTAGGCAACTGCAAGGTTGGTGCTGGATGGGAAACCGAAAATACACCCCTGGGATTCCACCCATGTCCTCGCTGACTTGTCTAAAGATGGGCTAAACTCTTGGCTAGGCTTATAAGGGCCTCAGTGCCAATAGCCTAGTAACTTCCTCTGATCATATGGTGGCAGCCACCAAGAAGGAGTTAGTGGAACAGACCTCTACTGTCCATCCACCTAACACGGAGTCTGAAGCATTGGACAGGTTTGAAAAGTGAGTTTTCCTCTCAGCAGCTGAGGTCATTATTTTGTTCGACTGCAGAGAGATTTGACTAAGAAACTTTAAAGTACTGTCCGAGTCTGTGTTTGCTGTGTACTTCAAAAGAACATTCTCTCAGCTAGCCACTCTTTTTTTACATATCCAGTGCTTCGATGAAGTTGACCTCTCACACAGCTGAAGGCACCTCACGAGCAGTCCATCCGGCATTGCCATAAGGAGACATGCTGGGATGTGGCTTTGCAACTTCCTGGAACCTTTTAAGATGTCTTTTATTAATACCCCTTTGATGACGCTTCCCTGTTTGGGCTGTCAGTTAGAGATGCTGACCCCCAGGTAGGAGGATGGAAAGACTGTGTCTGCCTAAGGAATCAAATTTTCCACACCTCAACAAACCTTCTCTAGGAATCAGAGGCAGTAAGAAGCTGTGGTTCCACAAATCTCATGGTCCTTTCCAAGATCCACACTGAGACAATTCCTCCAGAGGCAGAGGTGGAAATTTCAATGCCAGAGCCAGAGGAAGTCTGCAAAGTCAGGGCTTTCAGGATTCTTTCTCAGACAAACCCTTTCAGCTTTCCTGAAGCATTGCCCGACTGTCAACTTTGGATGCAGTCGGGGGTTGATTGTCCTTGTACCCAGATACCCAGGCAAACATAATACAATATACTTGGATGGTAATATCCAGAGTTTATTACATAACATTTTCCCTTCTTCCTCCCAACAAAAGGAGGAAACTTCCTGGCATCCCAGCAACAGCAGCCCAAGAAATTCTGAAGCTGCTAGACAAGAGAGTCATCCAAAGGGTCCCTCCCGACCAGATAGGATTTGGAACTTATTCACGTTTCTTTTTAGTGCCAAAGAAAACAGGGGACGTGAGACCTATTCTGATTCTAAGCAGTTAAATCAGCTTGTAAAGAAAGCAAAATTCCAAATAGTCGCGATCCAGTCCACTCTGCCTTTTCTTTGTAAGGATGACTGGATGTGCTCTATAGATTGTCAGGATGCATACTATCACATCAAAAAGACAGGCGATCCAGAAGACATCTTTGCTTTCAGCTGGGTACAGTCAGTACCAATTCAGAACCCAGCCCTTTGGACTCACTACAGCCCCCAGAGTGTTTACCAAGTACATGGCAGTGGTGGCAACTCACTTACAACTCAAATGATTCTAGGTGTTTCCATATCTAGGTGAATGGCTCCTTACCCACGCCCTCCAAGATATACTTTTGCTTGCCAGGGACTATTTGCTCCAGATTTGCAACTCTTTGGGCATAACTGTAAATCGTGCCAAGTCAAATATAAGCCCAGTACAGACCCTGGAGTTCATTGGTGCTTATCTAAATACAAAGAAACAAATAATATCCTTACCTCAGCATCTTATCTCTATGATAAGTATTCAAGTTCATATTCTCCTTACTCATTCAAATCCTTCAGCAAGGTCAGTACTGCAAGCACTAGGTTCCATGACAGCAGCCATTGCATTACTCCCCTAGGCATGTTTTTTATGCATATTTTACAATGGACACTAACTGTGCAGTGATCCATCCTCTACCAACTTCTATCCTATCCTGTCAGGTTCAACCAAATTTGCAGAAAACACATCAGTTAGTGGGTGCACTCCAATCTATATCTAGGCAGACCCTTTGTCCTTCCAGCACCTGTGGCCATAAACACTTCTCATTTGGGGTGGGGGGGGGCATTTCTTGGGAAGAACAGTCCAAAGCATGTGGTCCTACTAAGAGACCAAGTTGCATAGCAACTTTCTCAAGATGAGAGCAGCCCTGTAAACATTGCAGGCCATTCAAAATTCTCTTCCCTTTGGAATGATTGCAGTTCAGACCAGCAACATCTCTGTAGTATGGTACATCAGCAAACAAGGAGGAACCTGATCTTCCTCCCTTTGCAGGGAGGCCATGAGAGTATGGGTATGGATGATGTCTTCAGGCCATTTTCTAGTTGTGACACACATTCCGGGGAAAACCAACATGTTAGTGGACAAGCTCAGCAGATCCATTCTACTACCCCATGAGTGATCTCTCAATCAGTCTGTGGCTGTGATGATCTTCCAGCATTGGGGCCAACTGTGCTGTGACCTATTTGCCACTCCCCTCAACAAAATGTGCCAGTACTTCGCTCTGATCCCCCCTCAGGTAGAGTCACTGAGAGATGCTCTGGTTCACACTTGGTCTTTAGGTTTACTTTATGCTTACTCTCTCCTCTCCTAATTAAAACTTCTTACAGAAAGCAAGCTGGCTGAAGAACTCTGATCCTCATTGCTCTGGCCTCAACAAGTATGGTTCCCCTTCCTACGGTCTCTTCTTCATTATCCAGCATGGATACTGGAGCCCTATCTAGATGATCTGTTACATCCATTAGAGATCCAACATCCCAACACCCAAGCCCTAAGACTAACTGCATGGTTTCTCCACTTCCAGTAATAGTTAAGACAGCCTAGACTTTCTTCTCCTATGCGCAGTGTTGTTTTGGCTTCCCAAAATGAATCATCCAAAAAGGATTACAGAAGCAAATGGAAAAGCTTCTATCTTTGGGCCTTGAATAAAGATATTGACCATTTCTCTGGCCCATTTGCTGTTGTTCTACAATTCTTGACTATTGACCCTTTCTCTGCCCCATTTGCTGTGATTCTACAATTTTTGACAATGTGGTTTAAGGAAGAAGCTAATTTTTCTACTATTAAACTTCAACTAACAGCTATCTCCAATTTCCATACAGGCAACAGACTTCATAAAAGGAATTTTTCTTTTATGACTCTCCAATTAAAGATCCCTCTCAACTTTGGGACCTAACAGTTGTGCTGCAAGGACTAACTCAGAATCCCTTTGAGCCTTCTGCTAAATCCAATCTGAAATGTCTATCATGCAAAACATTTTTCTTGGTAGCTATCACTTCTGCAAATAGAATATCTGGACTCTAGGCTTTCTCTGCCAAATCTCCATGCATAAGTTTTCATAAGGACAGGGTTTCCTTACGAACGAACCCTTCTTTTCTACCTAAAGTGGCTTCAGAGAATAACATTAAACAATCCATTCATTTACTAGTTTTCTTTCCAAAGTTTACCAATAAAGGAGAATAGATGCTATACCTCCTGGACATGCACAAACAATTGTGTTTTTATCTTCATGGAACAAAACAATTCTAAAAAATCAGATCAGCTTTTTGTTTCCTTTTCCTCAAAAAGACTGGGTCTAAAATCACTGTAGCTAAATGGATAACAGATTGCATCTTGTGGATTTATTCACAAAAAGGCACAACCTTACCTAAGCCTCCCTCAACCAGATCCACTGCTACGTCATCTGTTTTTTGGCCCAGAACATTTACTGATGACATTTGTGCTGCAACTACATGGTCCAGTGCACTCATACTTTTGTTTCTCATTACAAATTTGGATATTATTTCTAGAAATAGTGCCTCCTAGCCTCCTTTGGTTCAGTAGTGCTCTGGAATATCTTTCCATGAGGGCCACCTAAGAGCAACATAGCTGGGGACTCTGTCCTATATGTTGAGAAAAAATGAAAAGGATGGCGTCAGATTTACAAATTATGTTCTTAGCATAACTAGGCATCTGTGTTGCACATTTTCATTCTTTCTCAACTTCCCTCCCCATCCATCCCTCATCCAAGGCTTCTGGATTGATCTATTTGACTGTATTGGAACCTGCAGTTCCAGGCTTGAGACCTGTCTTTCTTTCTTTATCTCATGTGTCTTTTGATACTATGGGGATTAGGCAGCAAACTCAATCTGGGGCTTTAGTGATACAGTAGAGCATTACAGGTACAGGAAGGAGCTCGAGAGCTGGATCCTTAGTCTGAAATAAGTGGCCGATTCGGAAACGAGGATTGGTTCTGAACCCATATGTTGAGAGAATGAAAGTGGACAACACAGATACCTAGTTATGATAAGAACATAGCTTTTAATTTCTTTCCCCAGACTTACAATATTTTGCCCATCTCAGGTTTTTATTTTTCCATATTTCCATTTTCTTCAGATATAAACATTCAGGTTCAAATTATTGAGGGCTGCACATTTTCTTAAACTGCAAAATATTGGTATCATAATGATTACTACTAAATATTGAACCATCATAACTTTGACAGTTTTGGAAAAAACAATATTTTACAGTGCGTTGTTTCAACCAGGACAGCAGACAAATTTGCCTGTTTTTATCGTATGATAACTGGCAAAAGTGTCCAAGTAAGTTTTTCTTACTCATCCCACCCCTGCTTGTTGGAAGTACTAGAAATATAAATACCAATCTGATGTTGTTAATCTTCTTTCCATTCATCACTGATGGGTTCGTTTCCGAGCCCTCGGAACTGAGCCGGCATTTTACCAAGCCCGTGCCAGCCAAAAACTCTTGAGCTAAGCTTCTGCCCAGAATGGCCTTCTCCCTGTTACCTCAGATCTTATTTGCCACGTAGCCATAAAGCTGCATTTCAGCTGAGCTGTCAGCTAACTGGAAACTTATTTGACATTTTGTGTGAAAAACCTTTTGATATTTTCTCTTTTAGTGAGCGATTAGTATTTTTTCTACTGTCAGACCTTGATCTTTTCTTCCTTGCTCTACCCGTTGGTAAACTTTCAAGTACCATTGTTGGTACAGCCTTCTCCCCTCTGGTATTCCTTCAATACCATAGCTGGTATTTCTCTCTTCTTTCCTAGCCTCTTAGTATTTTTTATTTTTTTTTTTAAGTAAGACGTTTCTGTTTTATTTATATATATCGATAGAGTGATACGACTGTGTAGCTTTTTTGAACTGTGTTTGACCGACTAGTACAGACGTGTTACTTTTTGTCCTTAGTGTTTGTCTGTCAAAATGTTGGATAAGAAAGGTACTTCAGGGTTTAAGCATTGTGCTTCATGTAATGGCAAGTTACCTAATAGCGATTCTCACAATGATTGTGTATATTGTTTGGGGGTGCCCCATCCTTCGGTGCAACCTCCCTGTGACATTCGCCAGCGTTTCAGTCAATGCACCCTGAATGAGCGCAAAAATAAACTGATACTGAAAGGGTTACTTAAGTCTCACTTCTCAGAGGCCATTTCTGTGATGGAGGTCTCAACCCCTCCTACAAAAGACAAAAAGAGGTCCCACTTGGTTCCCTCCTCAACCTCGGGTGATCAGGGTAAGCCTGTGAAATCAAAGGTTCCCAAGTTGTCCTCGGAGCATAAATCTGCCTCTACAGCTCCATGCATGTTGGCTCCGAGCATCCCAAAACCTATGATACCAGTGCCAGCTTCGGCACCGATCCTGCCTCCAGCACCGATAGACTTCACTACGCTTACTACGACTTTGGCACCTGTGGCCACTGTGGCTCAGGGCATGCCTTTGATACCTTCATCTGTTATTATATTGGAACCTACCACTTCAGCTCCAAGTGCCACTTCAGGTGTTTTTACGACCAAGTTGGACTTGACCCCACTAATCCTGGTCTGGAAACCTTGCACCATGGACCCAATACTCCCCTTCGTAGATCTGTTCCTGAGCCAGATGTATAGCCCATTTGTTGACTGACCTGACTCTCCATCAGGAGTATCTACTAGATCCACCAGGAGCCTGTCAGAACATGATCTGGTGCATCTGGTAGACCAGCTGTTGGCAGCCAGGGGGATACCCACACTTTCTAAGACCCATCCACCTGCAGGAGTTGGGTTGGTTTCTCTATGGACTCCTCTTTACACTCCTCCTTCGAACATTCTGGTTCCAAAGCTTTCTGCTCTGATGTCCTTCTTGGAACCCAACACCTCGGCACCTATAGTGGACCACACTCAGGTTCTGCGTTTGCTCCTTTGGTCCTCGGTTCCTGCGGAACCGGTCCTTCCTCAATCTGGGGATTGAGAGTGGGCGCCTAAGCTCTGGGCACGGTTCTGTGTTTGTCTTTGGTTCCATCCTCAGTGCCGATAGCTGCGTCCGCATCGATCCTGCTTGAGGCTTCATCCGTGGGGGCGGGTTTGTCGGTGCAGGGTGTGACCCCGGTCCCGATGTTCTTTCTCGGTTCCAGGCTCCCATCCCTCTTCGGGCAGACCTGCTTTCCACATGATGGAGAGGGCTGTCGCTTGTGGAAGCACTCCTTTGATGTCAGAAGCCCAGTTTTCTCCCCCTGACCTACAGCTGCCACAGACCACCCCCCCGGGGCACCAGGCATAGAAGCCGCAGGACAGCCCTGTTCAAGGTACCCGCTCTTCCAAGTCCTCTTCAGAGTCCTACACTGAGGAGCCCCATCAGAAGAGGATGTGCAAGAGGAAGCACATGGACTCACCCACAGAGTCTTTAATCGAAGACATGGATTACAATGATGGTGAAGGGTCCCCATGGTCACTTCCTGATGATGTGTCCTTCGGAGACATCCTGGAAATGCTAAAACAGAGAGGTGACTGGAAGCCCTCCAACCCTTAGTCTGAGGAGTCCGTGTTCCTGCAGGCTTTCCGCACCTGGCCTTCTAGCTCTTGGATGACTCAATCTGCTGACAACCTCATCCAGCTCATCTTGCAGCATGCTTGGAAGAGCCCTGTTACCATTGAGGTGATCCCTCGGAGACCTAACAAAATTCTTTCCCCTCCCGAGGAGAACCCGCATTGGTCCAAAGGGTTACCAGTCGATGCTCTGGTGCTGGTGGTGGCCAAGAAAAAGGACTTGGCTGAAGAAAGTCCCGCTGTTTGCTGAAGAAAGTCTCACTGTCCACACACCCAACAGAGAGTCCCAGGCAGTGGACAGACTTGAAGTGAGTTTTTGCATCACGGACCTTTGCTATACAGTCACTGAACTATTTGACACATTTTACAAGGCTCCAGAGGGATTTGATCTCCGAATTCTCTGGGACACTCGCAGGACAGGTGTCCGACGAGGTCAAGGACAAAGTGGCCTCGCAGCTTGCAACCCTGTAATCAATCTGCAACTCGTCCATGAGGTTGTTATCACATGCGACCGAAGGGGCAGCTAGTGCAGCGGGGTTCAGGCATTGTCATGAGGCGTGAGGCGTCCTGCCTGGATATCCATTTGTGACCTCACAAAAACCCCTTCAAGTCTTCCTTTTTGAACGCTCTCATCGAAGTATTGTCCCCTTTTTGGCTCCAAGGTGAAAGACACGCTAACCAGGTGCGAGCAAGATGGCAAGATGCTGTTTGCTGTTGGCCTACAGTTTTCCAGTCATTTGCATTCCTTCTCCAGGAATCAGAGGAGTGGGAAAATGTGGCACAAAAAATCTCAGGGTCCTTTCCATGCCGCACGTGGTGATGATACTCCCAGGGACAGAGAGGGTAACAATTCCGGAAGATGGCCCTACAGAGGCAGAGGGGGTCCTCGTAACCAAGGTTTAAGGGACTTCTCTCAACAGCCTTACCAGCGCTCCTGAGGAGCAGCCCCATTGCTTACCTCTGGAAGCAGTCGGGGGTCGTTTTTCTCTGCACCAAGCTGCCTGGCAATCTGTTACCACCGATCAGTGGGTGCAGAGTATAATCACCAGTGGTTACACTATCCCCCTTTCTTGTCCACCACTTCTTCCAAAAAAAGCTTCACAATGTTCCACCCAGTCAAAGGGAAGAAGCAGCTTCAGAGATAATTAAGCTGTCTCAGAAACGAGTCATCCAACCAGTCCCACCAGACCAATGTGGATCCGGATTCTACTCAAGATTATTTTTGGTGCCAAAAAAAAAACAGGGGACTGGGGACCCATTTTGGATCTTAGCAGCTTGAACAAGTCTGTCACCCATACCAAATTCTGGATGGTCACGGTTCATTCCATTCTCCCTTTTTTAAGGGAAGGTGATTGAATGTGCTTGATAGATCTCCAGGATACATATTACCATATCAAAATGGACAAATGGTCCAGGAGTCTGCTTCTGTTCTGACTAGGGGCCAGTCATTATCAATTTCATGCCCGTTCGTTCTCTCTACAGCCCCCAGAGTGTTCACGATGTGCATTGCTGTGGTCACAGCTCATTTGAGACTAGAAGGATTCTGGGTGTTTCCATATTTGGACAACTGTCTCCTCACCACCCTCACCGAGCGTCTTCTGGTAACAGCACTGCATTATTCACTCTCTCTGGCAAACATTTTGGGAATAACAATACATTGGGAGAAATCAAACCTTACTCCTACACAACAAATAGAATGCATTGGAGCACTTTTCAATACTCGGTCCTGTCTAGTGTCATTCCCAAAAAACAGACTCCAGCGATTGAGGCACCAGCTCCAGGTGATACTCTGTCAAGCAAAAGTTTCAGCAAGGGAGGTTCTTCAGGCTCTGGGATCCATGGCAGCTTTAATTCCAGCAGTGCCCATAGTGAAGCTACACATGCAAGTCCTGCAATGGCTCCTTCTTTGTCATTGGTTCCCAAACTATCATAGGTAGGTTCATAGGTAGGTACTAGGCTATCAGCCCTGGGGCCTATACAAGCCCAGCCAAAAAGGTACCCTGGCTTTTGCCACCCAAGAAAATTATTTTCCTGTGCCACTGTCGAGCAGAGCCACAGAGGTGATCCCTGGGGTGAATTTCCTATTTCCCATCCAATCATCAAGATTTTTCTTGAAGAGTGCTAATGAGGAGCTTTGTTTCATATAGATAGGTAGTTTATTCCAGAGTATGGGAAGTCTCTGGGACAGGAATCTATCCCTCCGGCATGTTCTGTTTAATGTGATGACAAGGTTTAGGTCCCTAGAGCGTGTAGCTCGGAGGGGATTGGGATTTCTTTAAGTGGAGCATGTCCAACAGCTCTGGATTTTACATAGCTTTGTATGTTAGACAGATATCACCTCTGAGTAGGTGATATGTGATCGAGTAAAGCTGGAGTTTTTTGAGATGGTCTGCGTAGGGCATCTGTTTGAGGCCAGTAATCTTCTTTGTGAGGAGTATCACCCCCCCCCCCCTCATTTACCAGATTCACATAACCAACTCCTGCAAGCAGGACATTCTTTAGTGGATGAGGACAGATGCAGAGTTTTGGAGTCACCCATTCCAATCCCCTCAGCCCAGGGCCATGATTCGGTTGGGGGGGGGGCATTTCCAGGGAAAGACAGTCCAAGGTGCGTGGTCCACCTCAGTGGCCAATTTGCATATCAGCATTCTAGAACTGAGAGCGATGCAGGCTTTTCATCTGGTTCTCCCTTCTGGGACAACTGCAATTCAGTCAGACAACATGTCAGTGGTCTGGTATATCAACAAGCAAGGAAGAACCAAGTCCCTATCCCCTGTGATGAGAGGCCATGAGAATTTGGCAGTGGGCAATAGCTTCCAACTGCTTTCTGATAGTAACAGATATCCCAGGGAGCTCCAATGTAATTGCGGACAAACTGAGCGGATGCATCCTCCTACCTCACGAGTGGTCCCGCAACCCCGAGCTGGTGACAGAGATCTTCAGCCACTGGGGCCAGCCTTGCTGCGATCTTTTCACCTTCCCATCGAACAACATGCGCAGCAGCTATTTCGCTCCGTTTCCCCCAGAGGGGAAGTCCCCGATGGATGCTCTGATCCACGATTGGCCCACGGGACTTAATTACGCATATCCTCCCATTCCCCTTATTCCACAATTCCCAAGGAAAGCTCTTCTGTTGAGATCCAAAGTGATCCTCGTAGCCCTGTTCTGGCCTCGACAAATTTGGTTCTCCTTCCTTCAGCCTCACCTAATATATCCGCCATGGATTCTGGACCCTTTTCCAGATCTGATTACTCACCCCCAAGGGTTGAGCCTCCCGAATCTGTCCAGTCTCAAGCTAATGGCTTGGTTTCTCCACTTCCGTTAGTTGCCAGCCAAGCTAATCTCACCTCACCTGTTTGGGACATCATTCTGGCCGCTCATAAACCATCCACCAAAAGACTATATCAGGATAAATGGAAAAGGTTCTCCATCTGGTCTAAGGATAACCTGCTAGACCCGTATTCAGCTCCAGTGACTGTGGTGCTGCAATACTTGGCTAAGTTTTTTGATAATGGAGCCTCTGCTTCTACCGTACGAGTACACCTGGCGGTGATTTCTAATTAACACAGTGGTATAGATGGCACCCTTCTCATCTCCTTACGTCTATGCAAAGCCTTTCTCAAGGGAACCTCTCACATCAGGCCTCCTGTCAGATAGCCGTTGGAACCATGGAACCTCACTTTAGTCCTTCAGTCTTTAACTCAAAAACCCTTTGAACCCGCAGCGAAGTGTGACCTAAAGTTTTTGTCCTGGAAATCTTTGTTCTTAGTAGCCATTACATCAGCCAGCTGGGTCTTGGAGCTACAGGCATTGTGTATCAAGAGGCCCTATCTGGTCTTCCATAAGGACAGAGTATCACTCCGGACGAACCCATCCTTCCTTCCCAAAGTTGTTTCTGATTTCTCCATTAACCAGACCATTGATCTACCAGTGTTCTTTCTGAATTTTTACAATAAAGGAGAGTACTTCCTACATTCCTTGGATGTACATAGGCAACTGAGATTCTGCCTAGACAGGACCAAGCCTATCCATAAGTCTGAACAGCTTTTCATTTCCGTTTCTGGGCTTAGAATGAGAAATTCTGTTTCAAAGGTTATATTATCAAAATGGCTAAGGGACTGCATACATTTAATCTATTCCCTCTCAAAAGAACCTGTACCAAAGGTTAAAGCTCACTCCACTAGGTCTGTGGCAACATCTGTAGCTTTCCATTCCAGGGCTTCCATGGATGACATCTGCGCAGCAGCCACTTGGGCTAAGCCTCATACCTTTATCAATCATTAGAAATTGGACTTGGTCTCCTGAGGGACAGCTGCCTTCAGCTCAATGGTACTCAGGAATTTTCTTCCATAAGGGCCGCCCATGGACCTCAAGGTAGCTTGGGATTCTGTCCCATCACTGATGAATGGAAAGAAGATTAACAACATCAGGTAAAGAAGTTATGTCTTACCGTAACGTTCCATTTGTGCTTATCTTCTTTCATTCATCACATCCTACCCTCCTTCCCCCACCAGAGGCTCCTGGGGGACGCTTTGGGTCCAAGTGGTGTCCTAGGGTATTTGCGCAGAAGTGGCCTTGGCTTTACTTCTCTGTCTCTAGCAAACTCGATCTGCAGTAACGGGAGAAGGGCATTCTGGGTAGAAGCTTAGCTCAAGAGTTTTTGGCTGGTGTGAGCTTGGTAAAAGGTTGACTCTGTTCCGAGCCCCATCAGTGATGAATAAAAGAAGATGAACAACACAAATGGGACATTATGGTAAGATATAACTTCTTTTTTTGCAATATTCGAGTATTGTTTCACTTTTCCACCAGGCGTTCATCTTCTATTTAAATAATCATCATGTTTTATAATTTGTGTCTTATTTCTGTCATGCACCAGAGGTTTAAGGAAAAAACATCCCCTTCCCACTCTGCAAGAGTGTCAGTAACAATTTACTTCTAATTTTAACATTGAGCGTAAATACCTTTTACTACAAGGAAAGCAAGCTCACCCTTAGTATACAGTTTCAAACAAATACTTAATGTCAGACTGTTTTTTTCAGCGTACTTTTAATTCATTATATATAAACTTCTGGGAGCGCTAAATATACATATATATATATATATATATATATATATATATATATATATATATATATATATATGGGTCGTTGTTATTCTGTTGAAAGTTCACATAACCAGAACTTAGACTATCAAAGCCGAGAAGACTAAAATTACACATGAACAAGCCTGTACTTACTGTACGCTAATAAAATTTGAATTTCTTTTATTGGTTTGGCACCGCTCAGTTTGTTGCTCGCTTACTTTTATTATTTATTCATTTAGTTTGCTTGGTTTTAAGTCTTGGTTTGCAGTAATGGCGAGCAAAACTGGAGCTATGTCACAAGGATTATTTACTCAGGATGAATCAAGCATTACAAATAAAGCTGGGTCTTCCGAGGCAAACGCCATAGGTAATCTAATGGCCCTGGTGCAAGTTTTGCTTGGGCGCGTTGATAGCCTTACCCAGTGGATGGACACTTGTGTATTATACAAAGACAATTCTTCTCAAAGGAGACCAGTTCGCAGTGAAGCTAGTCAGCGGAACTCACCTGGACGAAGTCAATTGCCTGTTTTGGAACACAATTCACCTCACCCCAATGTCAACCAATCTGTTCCCGGTTCGGGACTACAACAGAGTGGCAACAATGATCGAGTTAACAACACGCAAGTTGCCGAAAAATGTCCTTTTCCTACAATGACCAGTTTTTTGAGTAACAATTTTTTTGGTTCCGGCATTGATATCGGAGCAACACAGGAACAGCCTTCGGGGGTGAGTACTATAACAAACCTAATAAATGACTTTGACCATAAACTTTTTAAATGAAAGAAATTACAACTCGAGATTGCCTATTTACAAGAATGCACAGATAAAAAGATTATACCCAAAGGGTTGCGTCAGTGGCGCTACCCAGTGGGTTTAGTTGAAAATTCAATTTTCCATCGTGAGCTCTTGACCCTTTTTGACAAACAAGGGTTTGAGTTCATCCTTTCATTGATGAATTATTACAAAGCTGAAATTAATACCCTGAAAGGTGAATTAGAAATTCTAGAGCATGCTATAAAAACTGACAACGAATTTCTACGCTATAAATATGATTATGCTAGAATCTTTACTAGCATTGAGGCTACTATGGCTAAGCTACTTGTCACAAAGAAGAAATTTGCAAGAGATTTGCAGGAATATGCAACTAATAAAGCTTATCCACGTCCACCATTTAACATGCACAATGTCAGTAACCATATATCTAATTCTGACACTGGTAATGAGTGTACTGACGAAGGGGTGAATAATTCTATTCAAGGCGAAGCTGTCATTCATGGGGGGAAGCACAACCTCTACGCCGGAGTGAAAGGTTAAACAACAACAACACTAATGCCCACAATAACATCTTCCAACAACAAGGTGCTATTAATAACAATGATAGCCGGCATAGCACGGCCAATCAGCAGGGTTTTCAGAAGAACCACAATGGTCAATATACCAATCGCAAGGGGAACAGGAACCAAGGGCAGACAAGGAACAGATGGAATCAGCGGAAGAGATAAGACACCCCTCTAACGAACCTCAAATACTCAGTTCTGAAGGTGATTTCAAAATATACAATTTCACGATCTTAAACATCACTCAGGACGTGATTGACTTTTTCTCTAAAGGACTGTCCTTTGTTCCTGATAAGAAAATTGACATTGTAAAAACTATTGTGGACTTGAAACTTTTTGTGCGTAAGCTTAATTTGAATGCACTTATGGGAGGGATGTCATCTCTAACGAGTTCCCTAAGAGTTTCAAGCCTGTTTAATCCTCCATTGCATGCAAGTTTAAGCTCTTTCAAAAAGATTTGCGAAATTGATTTAAGAGCTATTGCTAATGATAAACATATTAGAAAGTATAACAAAATTAACATCACAAAAAATGAACGTGATTTTCTCAACTTACTGCATGAATGTAACATCAGGGTCATGAAACCCATTAAAGGGGGAGGGCTGGTTTTCATGGATCAGAATGTATATTTTAAAAGTATGAATAAACATCTTGACACTAAAGCTTACACACAAGTCAGTAACAATGATGTTAACATAGCATATAAAAAAATTAGGATTATCTTGGATGACTTATTTTTGGAAGGGGTTACTGACATAGACACACATCATTATCTAACTATGAATGCCCCTAGGGTTCCAGCCCTCTTTGGGTCACAAGAGTCCCAATTCTGTAAGGACTCGTGGAGCTTCTTGGACAGTATAAGTAAATTACAGTGTCAAGAAGACTCCTGCTTTCTTACAATTGATGTAAAAGACTACACTGTCATACCTCAAGCTCTTGGACTTGAATGGATTAGAGATTTCATGACAATAAGACATATTGATGAGAAAAGTATATATTTAGTAGAAACGTTATTGGAGATTGTTTTAGCTAACAACTTCATGATTTTTGACTGGCATTTCTACCTTCAGAATACGGGTGTGGCAATGGGCTCACCCTGTGGAGGTAGCTTCACCAATTGTATAATGGCCCACTGGGAGAAAATTCTACTATTTACAAACAGCTTATTTCAGGAGAACGTCGCTTGGTATACTAGATACCAAGACTATATGTTTCTGATTTGGAAGGGGCCAAAAGCTTTAGTTCCAACCTTCATTACGAACATATCTCAGATGACTGACGACTTTGAATTTACTTATAGCCTAGAAGATATCAGTATTAACTTTTTAGATATTAGTTTGTTTAAAGACTCAAATAATTTTAGATATAAAAGCACAATTTACAGAAAACCCACCTATTCCAACTCTTTTTTGCATTTTACCAGTAGCCACCCTTACCATCAAAAAAGAGCAGTTGTCAAAGGGCAGTTGGTAAGGGCGGCGAGAATGGTATCTGATGAGACTGACTTTGTAGATGAATGCATGCTTCTTAAAACTATGTTTATTGATAGAGGTTATCCCGAACCTATGATAGTCAACATTGTGTCAGAAGTTAGTTACAAGCGAAGTATGGGTCATTTTAAACCTTTATTGCAGAATCCAACTGCACAAATTGTGGAATATACTGAATATCAACATAACACGGTGATAAATAACAAGAGAACAGAATTTCAAAATTAGCTTTCTCTGTACTTATTCCCTTGACCACTTTAGAGTAAGAGCAATGCTAAACAAAAATTGGTCTGTTATTATTGAAGATAGTGGGCTCTTTAAAATATTAGGAGAAAAGCCTAAAATAACTTTTAGAAAAGGAGCAAATTTGAAAGCTTTATTGGAAAGAAAGAGGAATGTTAGACTTGGTAGGAATTTTGGTATGTTCAAATGTGGGTTGTGCCAGCAATGTAGACATATATGCTTAGACACTAAAGTCATCATCAGAGATGAGACATATTATGTTAATGGCAGATTCACCTGTGAAACCAAGGGAATAATCTATGCAGCTTGTGACCAATGTGCTGCGTTTTACATTGGTAAGACGGAGAGGAAAATTAAGCAGCGTATTTATGAACATCAATATGCCATTAATAAAAGGGACACAACTAATGCATTAGCTAGACATACTATTGAATTCCCTGAACACAGGTTTAAATTTGCTATACTGCAACAAAGGCAAATAAACATAAGAGGGTGGCCTTGGCAATTACAACTCGAACATTTGGTTTGCTTGGTTTCAAGCCTGTACTTTGCCGAAATCCAGAACAATGAAACACTACTCAGACCTTCTGAATCCAGATCACGGTACAGTGAAGATCGGGAAATTTACCCATTTCCCCACTGTAGTACAATCTCGGAGTTGGTATATATAATTTGCAGTGGGACTTGACCCCAGAAAAAATGTAGAACAAGTTAGATTTTTTGTGTTGAAATGCAGCAGGTGGTGGTTGATTGTTTTGAATTTTGGAATTGTGAAGTTTCGGTCTTGTGTGTCAAGAGTTTTTTCAAGCGATATCTAAGGTTTCACCTGATGCCATGTGGCTATTTGTAAGTTGCTTGTTTTTTGAAGTATTACGTAAATATTGAAATATTCTTTATTTTCATAATTCCTGACAGACAACTAGCAATATCTCTGGTGTAGTGTGATATAAATGGAGACTGGCAGTGAATTTTCTTTTCCTCCCACCGTGGCATTTCACACCATAGCCCTCAATAGCATGTTAGTTTCTCAGACTTCCAAGATGGCTACACATTGCATAACAGCTTATTTCTAGCTCTCCCACTGTGAAAACAGATATTCAGCAAAGAATGCCAGTAGACTTGTGTTTATGGGTAAATTTCAGTAATTGGCAAGTATACAGGAGTAAAGAAATACAGAAGACCTAGAAAAAAATCAGCTACAAAAAGTGAGGAAAAAACACTAACTGGAGAAAGTTCTGCAGCTGTCAGGCAAAAATAATCAACACAACCTATAGGCATGACTTCAGTAAGCTACAGGAAGATATAAGACAACTACATACATATCTTGTTAAAATAAACAAAACACTGATGGAGTATATCAACACAAACAACTACAGGTTGGAAAATGGAAGATGCTATAAACAGATATTCAGGTGAGATGATAAAGCTGCAAAAGTCAGAGGTCAAAAGAAAGAAAAGGTTGGCTGAATATAAGACTGCTCAGGAAGTATTGTTTAAAAAAAAGTAGTAGAGGACAGAAGCTGTAGAGAAAACTTGGGATTTTCAGCTATACCAGACTGCATTAATTTTATGAAAGCACAAATAAGCAGCTGGACTGGTATTCCATAGCAGGAGTTGTTAGTTGAAAGGGCACATTGGGTGTATGCTCCAAACCCGGCTATAAGAAAGCAACCTAGACTTTTAATAGAAACGCTGTAATTGTACCAGGAGAACAACAAAGTACTAAAAGAGAGAGACAGCAGAGTGTTGGTAGAGAATGATTACTCATTGTACACCAGACAGAAGAGGAGCAAATTTATTCCAATATTCAGGGAATGTCAAGATGCAGGTGTGAGATTCAAGCTGCTGTACCCAGCTGTAAAATCATTTTCTGATGAAGTGCATGCTAAGGAGGAAATGTAACACTTTGTCCGGCAAAAAGTAAGCTGTGAAACAGAAGGAGATTATGCTTCTTGTTCCAGTAATAAAGACCACAGAGGTCTAATGTTTATATTTGTGAAATATGACAGAACATGGAAATCTGGAAATATTGGACTTCTTCAGAATTTGTTGGACTTGTTAGAGACTCTAAAGCATATGCCCTACTTCATGTTATTAGTGTTTGGAAAAGTGTTTTGGGGAGGGGAAGAGGAGGGAGAAAGTTAACTGTAAGCAAAGATTTCTTTCTTAAATAACTCCAGTTTTGTGGCATGTTTTCTTTAAATGCTGTAAAGTTTTTTTCAGTTATTTTTAAGTGTAATGGGGATTGTAAACAGGTACTGCTGTTCTTTTTTTTTCTTTTTCTTTCTCCCTTCTCTCTCTTCTTGTTCAGTTTTAAGAAATGTAGGCACTGCAATATATATATTAAAAAGCCTGGTTAAAAAAGCATGATAGAAGAAAAACTAATGTGCTTTTTCTCATTTTTGCATGCAGAAATGACTGGATTAAAGATCTGAGATTGATTTAGTAACAAGTTTTAAGAGAGAACAAGTAAATGAAAAAAAAATCATTGAATATTATGAGGCTTTTTTCTAGCAAGTACGTGTATGTTCATTGCAATTCTGCAGCTGATCTTCGTGTTACTATGGAAACAATCTGATAAAGAGAAACTGGCTGCTTGGTTCTCATGTCTCCATGGAGACAATCTGATAGAGAAACTGGAAACAGTCTGGTGGAGAGTGATTGACTGGGAGGGAAAAAAAGAAAGGAATTGGCTAGGAGATAATGTTCTCTGAAGGCATTGAGTTTTCCCAAAGTAGATAACTTCTCTGAAAGCATTCTGGGGCTTTCCCAAGGTAGTTAATGTTCTCTGAAAACATTCAGGGTTGTTTCCCGGTTAGGAGAGCTATAAAGAAAAGACAAAACCAATCAGCACTTAATTGAAGCACAGGCTGCACCATGCCTCATGGATGACATTTCTTTTAGGTCAACTCAAGTTTGTGAGCGTGGCTGTCAGTTTGGGACTTTTGTTCCTGTTAGGAGGGTAAAGCTTCAATATTTGAAGGTGTACATAGTTTTGTGTGTTAGTATTAAGCTAATAGGCTATAGGGGGTGTATTGGGTGTGTTTTTTTTTTTTTGATGGCTTTCAGTAAAACAAAAAGTTTTATAAAATGTGACATAGGCTCAGATGTATATGACAAGAAGCAACTGTATACAAGTTCAACCTGCCAAACAGTATGTTCATGTAACACAAAAGCTGGAACTTGTCATTTAGCAAAACAGGTGTTGTACATAATAGATGCGAATAATAACTTTTTTTAATACAATGACAATTTTTTTAATGTCTTTAAATGTAAATGGTCTCACAGATCAGTACTCTTTCTTGTTTGTATTTAACTGTATTAAAAGCTGTAGAATGCAAATAGCTATGTTTCAGGAGACACACTTAGAAAAGACTGAATATGTGAATTTGATAAAGAAAGGTTTTCAGGATGGTTATTCAGTGGAATACCCGGGACAAAGAAAAACAGAAGTACTTATATTAATTGCAAGAGAAGCTCCAATAGTGATAGAAAAAGATGCAGTTAATAGCAGATTTGTAGTGCTAAGAGACTACTGGTAAGGGAGGAGGATTATACTGTCATGTATTTACATTCTGCCTAAAACTGCTATAATGGAGCTTAAGAAATTCTGGGAGAAATAATCAGTTTTCAGCAACAAATATTACTTATAGGTGGGGACTGGGATTTGATTTGCAGCAGTGAAGATGTGCCTGGGGGCCTTGGAAAGGTAGATTTTTGAAGAACTATATGAAAATATTTGGCATGGAAGATATGAATTCAGTAGTAGGAGCTCGGAGTGAATTTACATATTGTTCCCCTAGATATAAAACTGGGCTAGTTTAGACAGAATTTACATTTCACAGGAACATGTGCCTTTAATTGAAGGTATTGATACCCACCCAATAACTGTTTCAGATAATGTGCCAATAATAGCTAAAATAAAAACACAGAGCAAGGAAATAAAAATGAGACATTGGTGCTTTCCCACCTATCTGTTGAAAAGAGAGGACTTTAAGGGACAGGCAGTGGAGATTATTCAGGAGGTGTTAATCTTAGAAAGATTGCTGTTAAGCAACTGCTTGATAGTAACAGTAGAGCACAAAAACTTTTAGTAAAATGACTCGGACAACAGAAAGTAGAAAGGGCTGTCGGCAAACTCAGGGAGCTTGTAACAAAGAAGGTAAAAAAGATAGCCTCTACAGGTATTAAAAGTATTTTGGAAATTCTATGAGAGTCTCTATAAGGCAAAGAAATATGAAAGTCAAGAAACAATACAAATGGAAGCGTTTGTGGAAGAATTAAATATACCAAGGTTAGAGGTAGATGCGGCTCAATTACTAACAGGATAGGAGGAGATGAGGGAAAAATTGTGATGTATAACCAATCTACAGGAAAGTCCCTAGGAATACTTGGTATGCCTGTGGAAGTTTGGAAGCTAGGAGGGAAAAAAACTGATAAAGTTCTAGAAGGTTTTGTTTAACAGTATCTTAAGAGGAGAAGAAAAATACCACCGTCCTGGAAGAAAGCAGTACTAGCTGTAATACCTGAAGAAGGTAAAGATCCATCAGTTCCAGATTCATACAGGCCCATATCAATACTATACCATATTTATAAAGTGTTCATGTCTATAATAGGTAAAAGAATGGCAAAAGTAATGCCAAAACTGATAGATAAGGATCAGTGTGGTTTTGTGAAGGGGAGGCAAAAATTTGACAACATTAGAAAAACAGTGATGACCCAGAGGGAAGCATAATGTAATAAAACACCATTGTTGTTGGTGGGTCTTGATGCAGAGAAAGCATTTGACAGAGTAAGCTGGGACGTTATGAGCAGGGCAATGGAAGCATTTTAATTTCCTGAAAAATAATTTCTGCTTGAGCTGAGGAACCAGGCAGGGGTGTCATCTTTTCCCCTTATTATTTGCATTATATTTAGAATCATTGGCAAAGAAAATAAGGGACTCAGAAATTCAAGGATATAATTGGTGTAGTAGTTGAGAATAGCTGGATTTATTAGCAGATATTATGTTGTACCCGACAAAACAAGAAAAGGACATTACAGTGTTGTAGTGCATTTTAGAAAGTTTCAGATCTTTTTGGGATACAAAATTAATGAAGCTAACACAAAGACAATATCAGTAAATTATGTATCCACACATGGACTGGTTCAGGAATACCCATATTTATGGGGACATGGTAAAATGAAATATTTCGCTGTATGGATTAAAAATGATTCTAGTGTCGCAGCTAAGGATATATGGGAAGAGACTAAACAAAAGATAATGCAAAAAAAATGAGAAAATGGAAGCTTTGTTATATGGATATGAATAGTAAGATACAAGCAGTTAAAATGTTTAGTCCCTTTAGTCTTATACAGAGGTAAGACATATTTTTATCAACCAGAGAAGAAGTTGTGGGTAGCAATTGATAAAAAGCTTAATGACTTTATCTGGGAGGGGAAGATAGCAAGTGACAACTGGGATAAGATGATTCTTCCAGTAGAACAGGGCAGATTGGGATTACCCAATTTGAAGGGGTATTTCAGAGCTGCAAAGTTAAGACTCCTATACATAGCACAAGCAGAAAACTGTAATTCAGAGTGGAAAGAGATGATGATGAAACTTGGGGGAAGCTCTAGAACCAAGGAGAGACTGGGAATCTGATGTTAATCTTCATTCATTCCTTACTGATGGGTGTCGGTTCTGTCCTCGGAACCGAGTTGGCCTTATAATAAGCTCGTGCCAGCCAAAAAACTCTCGAGTTAAGCTTTACCTACAGTGCCCCTCTCCCTGTTATCTCAGATCTTGTTTGCCACGTAGTTATCAAGACGTGTCAAGCCAGCTTTCAGCTAAGTGATTAGAATTTTTTTCTATTAAAACATCTTTTGATAGTTTTTTTATTACTAAACTTATTGTATGTTACTTTATTAGTTAGTCGTTAGTTTGTGTATCTGTTTTAGTGGCTTTCTTTCTCTTTTCTTACCAATTTTTGGTTATTTTTAGTACCGTCGCTGGTACAGCCCTTTCCATCTACCCTCTGAGGTAATTTGTTATAATTTGTTAATATACCAAAACAGACTCAGAAGAAAGAAACACAAGCAAATAATCTAAAACAGGAGTCCAGGCACCTCGAAGCTGGAAATAATCCAATAATCCAAGTTATAGTTTAAAACCTTTTAATGTGAGTGCTTTCGTTCACATGAATAAAATTAACTTCTTCAGACAAAAGTATCCAGAAGAACATTTAAATACATTTCCTGATTCATGACATCACAAACCCACCCTAACAAGTCATGTGATTATCAAGTCATGTGATCAAAAAATTCCCGATTCATTCACAAACATTATTATTCTTTGATGTAAAAAGTATATATGTATATATATATATATATATATATATATATATATATATATATATATATATATATATATATATATATATGTATATATATATATATATATATATATATATAAAATATATATATATATGTTAAAATGTTATCATGTAAACAGGAATAAACACCATAAATTTTGGTGTTCTTATTACATATATATAAATAATTTAATATTCCCCCCTTTTTTCCATCCCCCATCATCTATTAGTTAACTATTTACAGAAAAACAGTCAGGAATACTCTGGTAAAGCCTCAAAGAATTATTGCTTTTTAATCCAATGTGCAATTTCGTTCAACTCCCTGATTAAACTTCTTCAGATAAAAACAGTTTTCCAAAACCAATTCATTTAAAAACACAGTTAAAAATCACATGCTACGGAGCATTCCTGACAGTTTTTCCTTTTTAGTAGTTCAGTTTGTTTTTGTACGTTGTTAGTTAACTATGTATATAAAAAGAGAGAGAGAGAAAGTTGAGACCTTTCTTATTTCTCTGTTGATAATTTTTGTGAGTGTGTATATTAATCTGTTTGATGTGATACTATTTTTGGATTGTCCTTCTCCGATATGTCGGAAAAGAAAGGAACAACTGGATTTAAACAGTGCGACCAGTGTGGTCGCAAAATGTCAAATTCCGACACCCATACTACTTTGCGTTTATTGTCTGGGTGTTCCTCACCCATCTATATAACCTCCATGAAAATTTGTAAGGCTTTTAGTTCTTGCACGATTAACGAGAGGAAAAACAAATTAATACTTAAGGGCCTACTAAAAACCCCTTTTGCAGAGGCTGTTTCTGGGTTGGAGGGTTCACCCCCTCCCAAGAAAGAACACAAATGTAAAAGTCAGTTCCATCTTCACCCCATGGCACTGAGACTTGGTCTTTGGAACCGAAGGCCAAAATTGACACCATCAACTTTGGCACCAGGGTCTCAACCCCCATCCACGGTGCTGTCCTTGGTTCCAAAACTACAAGTATCCACCTTGGTACCACCCACAGTACTGATAAAGACTACTGTATCGACCATGCCTTTAGTTACTACATCCACTCCAATCTCCCTTTCAGCACCAAAAATAATTTATCCTACAGTGGTCACTTCCCCCTTCCCTATGCGTCTTACTGGTCATGAGACCACAGTGTCAAAAGGAGAAACAGCCCCTCAAACTCTATATTCCCCCACGGTAGACCCCTTCTTTGGTCAGCAATGTAGCCCCTTCTTGGAGCGACCTTACTCTCCATCGGGGATGGCTACCTGCTCCTCCAGGAGGCTGTCAGAATTTAACATGGTGAGACTTGTTGATCAGCTGCTAGCAGCCAGAAGAATTACAACCCCTGTTAAACCCTCCCTCCCATCCAGGGCAGGGGGTATTCTCGACGGACTCCTGTGTAGACTCCTCCTTTGACCTCCTTAGATGTATTTGAAGCCCCTGGCACTGACGCCTATCCCAGTTCCAACTCCTTCGGTACCTCTGGTAGACCTCACAGTGGCTTTGGAGCTGACCGTTTGGCCATCAAATCATTCAGAGCTGAGCAATCCTCTGGATCGTGACTGGACTGCTGGCACTGTGACTCCGTGTGGCATCCATTTTTTCTATGGTGCCATCCGCTACGGTTCTCATTGTCTTGGCCAGACCTGGGAGTGGGCTCGTCGGAGAGTGGTGTGACTCCAGTTCTGAGGTTGTCCTCCTTGGTTCCAGGCTGCCATTCCTCTTCGGGCAGGCCAGCTTTCCAGGTGATGGAGAGGGCCCTTGCCTCTATAGGCACACAGATGGTTCCCTTGGCGTCCAAGTGCCATACATTTACACACTCTGGTATGCAACTGACACAGTCCACCACATCGGGACGTCGAGCACAAGAGTCTCAAGATACCCTACCTCAGGGCACCCTCTCTTCTAAGTCCTCTTTGGATGTTCCCGCTGAGGAGGTACCATGCAAGTGATCATGCAAGAGGAAGCACGTGGACTTCCCCAAAGATTCCCTCATGGAAGATATGGACTATGATGACAGGGAGGGGTCCGCACAGTTGCCCCCTGAGGATGTCTCCTTCGGAGACATACTGGAAATCTTAAAACATTGGGGAGGCTGGAAGCCCACCAACCCCTCTTCTGAGGAGTCTGTATTCTTGCAGGCTTTTTGTGCTCGACCGTCTACTTCTTGGGTGACCCGACCTGCAGACGAGCTAGTCCAACTCATCATGCAGCATGCATGGAAGAGTCTTGATACCATTGAATCAATCCCCCGGAGACCAGAGAAAATTCTGTCCCTGCTGGAAGAAAGTCTACACTGGTCCAAAAGCCTACTGGTAGATGCTATGGTGGTGGTGGCAGCCACTAAGTAAGAGCTCGCCAAGGAGAGCCATACTGTCCACCCCCCAAACAGGGACTCTCGGACGATGGACAGATTAGGGAAACAAGTGTTTGCCTAATTGACCTTTGCCATTCGTTCCTTAAATTACTTGGCACACTTTACAAAGCTCCAGAGAGACCTAATCTCAGAGCTGTCTGGGACCTTAGCAGGAGCAGTTTCTGACAAGGTATGGGAAAAAAGTTGCCTCACAGCTTGCAACCCTGGAATCTATGTCCAATTCGTCCATGCAGTTAATTTCTCACACTACTGAAGGGGCAGCTAGAGCTGCGGATTCAGTCGTTCTCATGAGACGTCACATCTGGATGCTCCTTTGTGTCCCCTTTTAAGTCTTCCTTTCTTAACACTCCAATGGAAGCTTCTTCTCTCTTTGACCCAAAAGTGAAAGACATGCTAGCCAGGTGTGAAAAGTATGGCAAGACCCTGTCTGCCATAAGCATACGTTTTTCCACCCCCATGATCCTACTCTAGGAATCAGAGGAGTGGAAAGATGTGGCACAAGAAATTCTAGAGCTCTTTCCATGACACACCTGGTGAGTTTACCCCCTGGGGCAGAGGGGGTAACTCATCTGGAAGATGCCCCTACAGAGGCAGAGGGGGTCCCCGAAACAAGGTGTCCAGAGATTCTTTCTCAGGACAGCCTTACCAGTGCTTCTGAAGAGCGGCCCGATTGCTTTCCTCTGGAAGCAGTCGGGGGACATTTCTCTCTGCACCACCCTGCCTGGCAAACAATAACCACAGATTCTTGGGTACAAAATATATTCACCAGAGGTTACCACATACACTTCAATATTTGCCCAACATTCCCGATGTTCCACCCAGTCAAAGGGAAGCAGCAGCTCAAGAAATACAAAAGCTGTCTCAAAAAAGAGATATCTTAACAATCCCACCAGACCAAATAAGATCTGGATTTTACTCAAGGTTCTTTTTAGTGCCAAAAAAGACAAGGGGATTGAAGAACTATCTTGGATCTCAGCATTCTGAACAAATTTGTCAACCAAACAAAATTCCGGATGGTCACAGATGTTCTTCGTGTTTCACTGTTGCAATCATTACATTTGAGTAATCTGCTGGCAGGTTGCCCTCAGTCGGCCTGATTAGCAAAGTCTTGGGTCCTGCGTCAGTTGCTGTCCCTTCTTCCATGACGTCAGGTCGTCAGGGGTATAAAACATGCAGCCAACACCATTACATCAGTCTTTCTTGCCACGCGGTGCCCAAAGCAGAAGCAATTCCCATGTGCCGGTCAGTCGACTCCTGAAATTTCCGTTTTCGAGTTTCAGAACCAAAGTCTTCAACTAAAAGTTAAGTAGCCCGTTGGGGAAACTTTTTCTTGCTCCTTACCGATGTCAGTAAAAGTTAATAATTGCATTACTTGTGGGAAGCAAATACCTCAACAGGATTTTCATTTGTACTGTATTCCTTGCCTAGGCCCTGACCAGAATGTACCTTGCTGTCGGTTTTGTGCTAAATTTAATCAACGCACTATTAAATGTCGGTATATTTTTGCTTATAAATATTTTGGTTCACGATTTAATTATCCAGAAATGTTGTCGGTTAGCTGTCCGACTACTGGAATACCTAAAAAACGCAAAGAAAAAGACAGAGACCATTGAGATCCAAAACTGACTACTACTCTCCTAAGCCAGTCACCAGTTCGCCAGTACTCAGTGAGGTGCTTTCGCAGCCCTTGTTACCCGCTACTTCTGATTCGCAGGCCTCTACTGAGACCCATTCAGAGTCCGGTATGCCGCGAGATGCTTCAATTATGGAACCCGCGGATGTCTCTACCTTAGATGGGTCTGGAGCCGCTGTGCAGGCACCGGCTTCTGAGGGTGTTTTCAGGCCTACAGATTTGTATATTAGACCGTCGCCATCTTCAAAACTAAGGCCCAAATCTATATATATGTCTAAAAAAACGATGCCTGGGCCACATGTGCAGGCCCCTATGCCTAAAAAACAAATGATCAAAATGGCTGAAGATTTAATTACTCTGATCAGGGGTAGCTAACCCCCTCCTTCTAAGAGGCCTAGGCAAGACATTGATTATGAATCTTCTGAACAGGATTCTATTTCTTCTGACTCTTCTAATGAACAGGATTTGTCTATACCTACTTATGAGGACTCTGATGCAGAAGATTCCATTCCTTCTGCTTCTCTCCCTGAGGATTTTTCTTTTGGGGAAACTTTACATACCTTAAGGGAAAATTTCCACTGGGAAAGTCAGGATTTCTCTGAATCTAAAAAGAGACTTGGGGATTTTCTTCTTCTTCCTCAGCATAGGCCTTTGGCTATACCTCCTGTCCTAGACATTGTTGATTATGTTTTTTCAGAATCTAGTATGGCTCCTGATTCTCTGCCTCCGGCTCCTTGTAAGCCAGACAGATACTACAGGGTTCCTGACTCCCACAAATTCATTTTCAAAAATCCAATTGCAGATCCTGAAACCATTTCTCAGGGTCCCAAGGGCATTAAGGCTTCTACTGCTAAAAATCCTACACCTTCTGATAGAGATTCCAGGGCGCTAGATAGATGGGGTAAGAAGGTTTACACTTCTCCAACCTTGGCAATCAGGACTTTAAACTTGTCAATTTCATATGCTTAAATATCAACAGCATATTATGGGACTACTTAAGCAGAAAATTGTTAATTTCAGACTGTGTGGAAAATAAAGAGTTACAGGATTTATTGTATTCAGCTGAACAAGTTGGAAAGCATACTTTGCAATGTGGTTTTGATTCTTTGGAGGCCTCCTGCAGGGCTGCTGTAACTGGGTCTGTGTTAAGAAGGCATGCTTGGCTCAAAGAGCAAACTGTGCCTGATCATGTTAAAGCAAAATTGTTGGATGCTCCTTTACAACAGGACCTTCTTTTTGGTAATAAGGCTGAAGAAGTTTTAAAAAAGATGGAAGATGAAGCTAAATCTATGCAAATTGTGAAAGATTTCTTATAATTGCAACCTCCAAGATTTAGTAGGCACTGGCCTACTAAGAGCTGGTCCTTTCCAGTTCCTTCGAGAGCCACTCAAGTCAAACCCAGACATTCCAAAGGCTCCAGGTTTCAGTCATAAGGGACCTTTAGAACAAAACAATGCGGTGCCTCCACCTCCAAATCTGGAACCAGCAAGGCACCTCTCTATGGTAAACAGTCTCAATGACTTCCCTCTGCACTCACCAAGCACTTATCTTTTAGCCGCCCCTTTGGGGGGAATGCTGGCACTTCATGCAAGAAACTGGCAACTTATAACCCAGGACAAATGGGCTCTAAATATAGTATCCCAGGGATACAGATTTCATTTCCACACGTTGCCAATCCCAAACGGATGTCCAGACCTACCCCCAAATCAGTGGGCAGAGGCCCAGAAACAAGTTATGTCCCTATTGAACATGGGGGCTATTCAACCAGTACCAGAAGAGGAAAAGGGTCAAGGTTTCTATTCACTTTTCCTGGTACCCAGAAAAGACAAATCATGGCGTCCAATTCTGGACTTATCTACTCTAAACACATTTCTGGACATTCCAAACTTCTAGATGCTGACTCTTCAACAGTTAGTTTTTATGCTAGGCAAAGATGCATGGTTGGTAACTCTAGACTTAAGAGGCTTACCTGCATATCCCAATCAGGGAATCTTGCAGAAGCTACCTCCACTTCAAATCAGGCTATTTGCATTACCAGTTCTTTGCACTGCCCTTTGGCTTATCTACTGCCCCAGGGTCTTCACAAAGTGCCTGGCTACAGTAATTGCATTTTGCAGGCAAAAAAATATTCAAATATCCATACCTGGACGATTGTCTAATTCAGGCAGAAAACAAGGACATTCTTCTAAATCATCTGGCGTTTGTAAAAAGGGTTCTAACTTGTCTAGGGTACACAATAAACGAAAAGAAATCACAACTGTTACCCTCTCAAAAAATTACATTCCTGGGTGCAAGCTTGAATACAACTGCCCAGATGGCTTACCTTACGCCAGAAAAGCAAATTCATTTGGTGACTTACTTCAAACAGGTGGCCTCAACAACCCCGCTTTCTGCAAGGCAAATACTGCAAGCCTTGGGGTTCATGGCCTCCTGCATTCTTCTAATTCCATATGCAAGACTGCATATGAGGAAACTTCAGTGGTATTTATAAAGTCTATGGAGTCAGCATTGTCACAGCCTGGAAACAATGATTCCTATCATTCCTTGCCTGCAACTAGAGTTCCTATGGTGGGCAGAGGCCTGCCACCAAAACAAGGGACTGTCATTCACACCACCCCCTGCCGCCCAAACCCTAACTACAGATGCATCAGACTATGCTTGGGGGGCACATCTGGCAGGGAAGTACGTTCAGGGCAAATGGAGCCCAAATCAAATGCACCTTCATATCAATCAAAAAGAAATGCTAGCCATACAGAATGCACTGACAGCCTTCAAGGACTACCTTCATCCAGGACAATTAATAGACAGACAACACCACAGTTATGTGGTACATAAACAAGCAGGGGGGGTACACATTCCTACCCCCTATGCAGACTAGCCATGGCATTGTATAACACGGCCTTTTCCTACCAAATCCAACTACAAGCTCAATTCCTGCCAGGAAAGCTGAATACTTTGGCAGTGAACTAAGCAGAAATCTCATGGACCAACATGAATAGAAACTGGAGTCATGGATTTTCAACATGTTGACACGCAAATGAGGGAGTCCAGACATAGATCTTTTTGCTTCACCCCAGAACTATCAGTTGGACAAATTCTGCATAAGAACTTATCACAAAAAAGCTTGGAAAGTGGATGCTCTATCATTCAACTGGAAAAACCTATCAGTCTACGCTTTTCCCCCTCTGCCTCTGCACTCCAAAGTTCTACTAAAAGTCAAACAAGACAAACCAAAAATGATTCTGATTGCTCCAGACTGGCCTCGCCAACACTGGTACCCACTCCTGCGCAATGTCTCACACTTTCTACCATGGCACCTGCCTCAGACCCCTTACGTACTATCTCAGCAGAACAACCAAATTCTGCACACTCAGCTTCAAACTTTGAATCTTGCAGCATGCCTAATCACCTAAATTCACCTTTAGCATCCCTCAGCAAACCTGTGATGGATGTCACTGTGGAAGCGAGAAGGTCTTAACTGCGATGCTTCACTATGGCCTGTCCTTTTCTTCCATAAAAATCCATGCCTCTGCCATTTCATCTCATTGCAACACAGAACCTCTTCTCTCACCCTCTGCTAAAGCAGTATCTCAGAGGGGCCAAAAACTTAAGACCTCCCAGGAGAGCTCCAACCTTTGCCTGAGACCTCAATTTTGTATTGGAAAAACTCACTCTCCTTCCTTTCGAGCCAGCTGCTACTGCAGACTTAAAATTTCTCAACTGGAAAACAGCTTTCCTTTTAGCAGTCACTTCAGCTAGAAGGATTTCTCTTATGGCAGTGGAGCCTTTCATTATTTTTCATGTGGACAGGGTGTCTCTCAGGACCAATCCATCCTTCATGCCTAAGGTGGTATACAGTGTGGCTCTTAATCAGCCCATTCATTTGCCAACTTTCTTTCCCAATCCACAGAACAAGGGGGAGTGAGTTCTGCATTCATTGGATGTACACAGACAACTTAGATTTTACTTAAACAGGACAAAGTCTCTAAGAAAATCTGAACAACTACTGGTAGCATTTGCTGCAGGGGAAGAGGGAAAGGCTGTTTCAAAGCATACTATTTCCAAATGGATAAGCCATTGTATTTGTTTCTGCTATATGCACCGTGGTAAAACTATCACCCAGGGGATCAGATCTCATTCCACCAGGGCTGCATCTACTTCTACTGCCTATATCAGAGGTGTTCCTACCAGAGATATTCTAGAAGCTGCTACCTGGAGCTCAGTTCATACATTCACCAAGCATTACCATTTACCTTTCTTCTCTGAATCGAGAGCTGCCTTTGCCACTGCTGTCCTGCTGTCCTGCAGGGCCTTGTAGCTGGTCCTAATGCTGTATAAATCCATCCTCCCAGCCTTAGCTTTGGGAATCTACCCAAATGTAATGACTGCAACAGTGAAACACGAAGAACATAGTACAGTTGTGTACACTTACCATAAATGTAGATGTTAGAGTGTATTCATTGTTGCAGTCCTGGTTACCCTCCCTCCAGCCCCTGTTTTTCTCTTGCTATACCTCTACTTTCTTTTACTATGCTTAAAAGCCTTGTTGGTGTATTTGCTTTTGTTTGGAGGTATATTTTTATATTATACTTCCACCTGCGAGCCAATCATTACCAGTTCCAAGCACTGCCCTTTGGACTCTCTACAGCCCCTAGAGTGTTCACCAAATGCATGGCAGTGGTAACAGCTCACTTGAGACTGCAAGGATGCTGAGTGTTTCCGTACTTAGATGATTGGCTCCTTACCGCCCCCACCAAGGGTCTACTGGTTGCAGCCTTACACTACATTCTAAAACTAGCAAAATGCCTAGGAGTCTCAAACAGGAAGAAATGCAAGTTGACTCCTTCTCAAACCCTGGAATTCATAGGAGCAACTTTCCATACTCAGTCTTGCCTGGTCTCCCTTCCGGATCACAGATTAGAGAGACTGAGGTCTCAACTCCGGGTGATACTCTGTCAAGACAAAGTTCCAACTCGGGTTGTCCTTTAACTTCTAGGATCAATGGCAGGATCAATTACCATAGTTCCCCTGGTGAGATTACACATGAGACTTCTTCAGTGGCTCCTACTAATACAGTGGTCCCCTTCGAATCACCCAATGTCTTTTCAGATCCGCATAACAAACCAATGCAAACAAGGTTTAAGTTGGTGGATGAAGCCAGAAAAAGACCCACGGAGTTGCTCTTTCTCCCCATCTCAGCCCAAGGCCATAGTGACCACGAGCGCTTTCCTGATTGGGGGGGGCACTTCCAGGGAAAGACAGTCCAAGGCACTTGGTCCCCTCTGGAGGCCAATCTGCATATCAGTGTTCTAGAACTGAGGGAGGTGCTTCTAGCATTGCAAGCCTTTCAATCTGCACTCCCATCAGGGACAATTGTTATCCAGTCCGACAATATGTCATTGGTCTGATATATCTACAAACAAGGGGGAACCAACTCTTACCCGTTGTATCAAGAGGCCATGAGAATTTGGCAATGGATGACAGCTTCCATCTGCTTTTTGATAGCAACGCACATTCCCGGGAGTTCCAACGTGATTGCAGACAAATCGAGCAGATGCATCCTTCTGCCTCACAAATTGTCCCTCATTTCAACCATAGTGGTGAAGATCTTCAGCCAGTGGGACCAGCCTTGCTGCAACCTATTTACCTCTCCAGCAAATCACAAATGCAGCAGCTACTTTGCCCTCCACAGGGGGAGTTCTCCAGGGATGCTCTAATAGACGATTGGCCCATAGGACTTCTGAATGCTTTCCTGCCCCTTCCCCTGATCCCACAATTTCTAAAGAAGGCCCTTCAGTTGAGAAGCAGAGTAGTCCTCATTGCACCCTACTGGCCCCGACAAGTTTGGTTCCCCTTCCTTTGGCATTACCTAGTACACCAACCATGGATTCTGGATCCAACTCTGGAATTACTGTCACACCCCCAGGGGTTGATGCATCCAAACATATCCAGTATCAAGCTGACTACTTTGTTTCTCTACTTCCATTAATTGCCAGGCAGAATAACCTTACCTTCCCTGTATGTTGCATTCTTCTGGCTTCACACAAACCTTCCACCAGGGAAAATCTGTCGTAGCAAGTGGAAGAGATTACTTATTTCATCCTGAAAGAAAGAACTAGACCCTTGCTCAGCTCCAGTTAGTGCGGTATTGGATTATTTGTCAAGCCTTCTTCATTAAGGAGCGGCGGCTTCCACTGTTTGCGTACATTTGGTTGCTCTCTCAAACTTCCACAATAGATTCTAAGACTCATCCTTAATTTCCCATCTTCTCTGTAAAACATTCTTGAAAGGGGTCTTGCATATCAGACCGTCTTTCAAACAACCAATCGAACCTTGGAATTTAACACTAGTACTGCAATCCCTGACACGCGATATAAAGTTCTTATTCTGGAAATCCCTATTTTTAGTGGCTATCGCCTCAGCAAGGCGCATATCCTAACTTCAGGCTTTGTGCATAAAATGCCCTTACATGGTCTTTCACAAGGATAGAGTATCAGTCCGGACTAACCCTTCTTTTCTGCTCAAAGTTATTTTGGAATTGACTATTAATCAGACAGTTGACCTACCAGTCTTTTTTCCAAACTTCTCAAATAAAGGACAGTACTGCCTTCATTTACTGGATGGACATAGATGATTACGATTTTGCCTAGACAGAACTAAATCAGTACGTAAATCTGACCAGTTATGTTTCTTATTCGGGACCAACTTTGGGAAACACTGTTACTAAGGTAACTTGATCTAAGTGGTTGAGAAATTGTGTATGCTTTATCTACCAACATAATAAAATTCCTCCACCGAGCAAGGTGAAAGCACACTAAACCGGATCAGTGGCGACTTCTGTTGCTTTTCATTCAAGGGCTTCAGTGGATGATATCTTTGCAGCTGCAACATGGGCTACCCCTCATACCGTTATCACTCGTTACAAATTGGATTTGGTCTCCAGGGGGAGAGCATCCTTTGGTTCAATGGTACTCAGAAACATCCTTCCATAGGGCCTCCCAAGACATGAAGTAGCTAGGGACTCTGTCCCATCAGTAATGAATGAATGAAGATGAACAACATCAGTTAAAGAAATTATGTTCTTACCATAACGTTCCATCTGTGTTGTTCATCTTCATTCATTCATTGCATCCCACCCTCCTTCCCCCTACAAGGGACTCCTGGAGGTTCGGATTTGGTCCAAATCCCACTTCAGGGGATCTGCTCAGAAAAAGCTTCTGATTTCTTTATCATGGGGAAACTCAATCTGAGGTAACAGGGAGAGGGGCACTATGGGTAAAGCTTAGCTCGAGAGTTTTTTGGCTGGCACAAGCTTGTTATAAGGCCGACTCATTTCCGAGGACGGAACAGACACCCATCAGTAATGAATGAATGAAGGTGAACAACGCAGATGGAATGTTATGGTAAGAACATAACTTCTTGTTTTGGATGCAGGTCTTTAAGGAGAATAACAGTAATCATGCAGAATATCAGTAAAGCTGCAGAAAGTATTCTAAGAACTAAACCAACATGGGAACGGAGAAAGGAGATTCCGCAATAGGGATGACTGCATTTAGGGATGCAGACAATAGGAAAGAGGGGGCTGGAATTTATTGGAGAAAATTGGCAAAGGAACTAAGGTATTGGGAGCAAATAACTAGAGTTGAGATCTTTAGAAAAGGGTGGGAGCAAACTACATAGGAAAAAAATGGAAATTATGAGAACAGTACATACAAGAGAAGAATGAGGTCTAAAGGTGGCAGGACTTAAATGAGCTATGTAATGTTTGCGTGAGAAAGATTGGGTAGATTATACAGTGGATATAAAAAGTATACACACTCCTGTTAAAATGCCAGGTTTTTGTGATATAAAAAAATGAGACCACAATAAATAATTTCAAAACTTTTCCCACATTTAATGTGACCTATAACCTCTACAATTCAATAGAAAAGCAAACAAATCTGTTGGGGGGAAAATTCCACTGCTGTGGAAATTTTTTTGTACCGTTCTCCTGACTGCTACCTTTCAACAATGAGATTCCTTTGATGCTTTGTAAGCTCTCTTCTAACCATGGTTTTTGCTGTATCAGGCAACTGAGTAAATGTCAGGAAATTCCTACTAGGACAGCCGAACTTTATTTGGGATTAATCAGAGTATCTCTAATTGATGGCAGGTGTGTACCCAAGAAGACAGAATGCTATAATTAAATCAAAAGGTGCTTCAACAAAGTATTAGTTTAAGGGTGTACACTCTTATTCAACCAGCTCATTGTACATTTTTTTATTTTTTTCCCCTTACAGATTTGTTTGTTTTTCAGTTGAATTGTACAAGTTATAGGTCACATTAAAGGTTGGAAAATTTTTGAAATTATTTGTTGTAGTCTCATTTTTTATATCACAAAAACCTGGCATTTAAACACAGGTGTGTACACTTTTTATATCCACTGTAAGTGATGTATAATGTTTGCAACTGGGAGTGTGAGTATAGTTTGTGATGTAAAATGCTTGCAACTTGGATTTTGTCGGTGTGATTTGTTTTCATTTATGTAAATGTATGATTCTCTGTGTAGTAAGTGACCATTTAATAAAGATGTTTCGTTTCTTGTTTAAAAAAAGGCAGGAATTGAACAATTTTTGTTATATGATCTATAGCAATATATGTAAAGTATAATGTTTATGTTCATATAGTTTGATTACTTTTATATGAATTACATTTGCCTATCTCACAAGTGATGATTCTATAAAGGTGTTTGAAAAAAAAAATAGCATGTTAATTTCTCCGCTATGAAACTATGAACAATTAAGGAGCAAACAGTGATTAATTTCTCAAATGTACAACATCCTACATTAACAGTCTTAACTGTTATTTTGTTAACAACTCCTTGGTCTTTCTGATACTACCTATTATTAGCTGGTAAGTCACTTAGTTGAAGAAAACAAGCCTGTATGCTTATTAGAAGCAATGGGTGTCAGCTGAAGGTATACAAAAATACACTATATGCTTGAAAAAGCTAAAAAGTTTTTGTGATTCACAAAATATTTGCATTTGTTTATCTTGTGCTTTTTAAGCTGATTTTCAGAAAATTCTGTAGAATGCAAGGATGTGGGTAGGATGCTTATAGATGTGACATTCCACACCACGTAGATGTTAATGAGTTAACAAGATAGTCACTATGTCTAATTGCCTCCTTTCAAAAGTGACCTATTGGCACTGTATGGTTGAGTGACTTAAACAGTTGGCACAGCTGATAAATGGATGTCAAATCCATTACTGCATGATTCTGCTTGTTAGCAGGTTTATAGAATTAATCAAATTTGGCAGACTAATATTTAATAAATATATGTACTATCTTCCTCGGTCTCCATTTGCTGACTGAATAACTTTGCAAGTCACTTAACCAGACAGTGCCATTGGGTCACTCTTGTAAATAAGCATCTGGGTCTAGTGTGTTTATCTTAGATCTCCAAGCAGAGATCCAGGACATCTGGCTAACAGAGTTTGTAACTGAAGATTAAGTTACCTTCTAACACCAATATCCTCCAAAATGAGCTCTCTATGATAATTGGTGTACTAAAATGTGCTCAGAATAAATGCTAAAACATTTAGTGTTATCACTTTTGGTAGACATTCCCCCTTTTCATCATACTGTATAGGCAACACACCATTGCAAAACTAAAGTATAGTCAGGGACCTTTGAACATGGGTTGATAATTAATACTCTTCTTTTGACCAACATGTGAAAGAGGATGTCGGGAAATCCTTATACTGAGCACAGCTAATTGCCAAAGGAGAACCTTCAAGATCTAAAGAGGTAATCACTCCATTATACTCCGCATTTATCAGCAAATTTTTGAGTACAGTGCCCCCTTTGGAATATCATTAAACCATTAGAAAGAACACAAAGGTTCTTAAGCAAAATGATCACAGGCCTAAAGTCCCTGTGCTATCGAGAGTGGCTAGAAACTCTATCGTTTTATTCAGTGTCTTGTTGACTTTTATTGGTTTATTGGGGAGATCATTCTCTTGCTTACCTTATTACTAGAGACACGGTAGTCCTGACCTCCTATATCTCCATACCTCCAGTAGCTGTATCAGTACTAGAGCCAGGAACCTAAATCTACAGCATCAAGTAAACAAAACAAGGTAGCACTGCAGGTTTCCAACCCAGCTGTTTTCTAACCTCTGGAATAAACTCCCCCATCATGTTAAGAAGTATGACTCGCTGTCTTCCTTTATACATAACCAGTCAATTTTATTCACTGTAGATATGAAATGTATAGTTGCACATCAGTAGGCACAAAAACATAAAAATACTTCATGTTCAAGGTAGGTACCACATTTTTCAGTATAGGACCCACACTGGATTTCATATCTGCCAGATTCCTATCACTTTCAGTTGCAGTTCCCCAAAAATGATATGACTAGACATAACATTTTCATTGAAAGCACAGGGAAGAAAGCTCCAAGAACTGTAAAACAGATACGTTTTAAGTGTTTAATACATCAAAAGTAGATCCCACAGTATATGAAGTGAGAGTCTTATCTTTAGATACTCTGTATACAGTTATGGGTGTTGAGTAAAAACTGTAAACTCAAGTCAGAAACAGTGTCACGTACATTAGCTTTCTACCAATATTTGTACATGCACTTTTTTTTTTTTTATGCAGAACAGCATTGATGTCTTATCTGCCTAAAGATTATTCACAAAGCCCATCAATAGTAGTGGACCTCTTTTAGAAAAGAAGACTTGTAGACTGTCCATATATGGTAGTAAACAGCTCCTTATCAACTAAGTAAATGTAAGGATTACACACACTTGCTGTTAGCTGCCCTTTCTGTAAAAGTCAGCTGATAAAATTCTTGACTTCTTCCAAGTTAGGCATTTCATTCATAAGAGCTGATGTGAACAGAGTCACTCACAACAAAGCTGTACCATTTGTGTGCCATTTGAAGAATTTAATACTTCCATCTACTCCTAAAGCAGGTGACCTCCCAACCATTCTAAACCGGATGTCTCCCACAACTCTGTGGTCATCCTGTGACAAGTTGTATATTAGACAGTGGTAATGTTTGTTTGCCTGACAGTGGAAGCATACTTTGTGTTACAGATTATTAGTCTTGGATATGACCAGAAATATTTCCTCTAATGGATTTACTGTTAGACAATTTAGTAGGACAGGTTCTTTGTATTTGAAGCACTTTCTGAAGAGACAAGAAAAGATGCTTTAAGTGAGAACTTGGGTAGTTATTTCAAACTCTTTAAAGACTAGTGCTCATTACAGCCGGTGCTGCAGAAAATGTACTGAAGTCTAGTAGAGTAGCTTTTAGTGTTGGATAACATGCTTTTCGGCATACTGCCTCTTCCCATTCAGGTCTCAGTTGTTAAAATGGTTTTGTTTCCTGTTTAAACTAGTAGGGAAATACAAATTCACTTCACCAGTGCAAAGAGATATTCATGCACAATACTGGACAATAAAACATTGTATCCCTACATGTCAACTTTACCAGATTTTTCCTAATATTTTTGCTATGTCTCTCTTAAAATTGTTTATTTTCTGATAAATTACCCAGAATTACAGTTGTCAATAACACTGGACATTAAAGGTTTCATGATGCTGCTTCTTCAGAAAATACATGTTGATGCACAGCCTGTTAACTTTCTAAGTGAATTTGTGTAATATTCACATATTCTCCCTACCATTTTTGAGCTTGTCGCTTGTCCAAAATTTATAAGCAAAGAAGGTGAGATGTATGATAGTATCATGCTAATGGAAGATCATTTTCCAGGTCGTGTGAATGTTTGTTGACTGATGCTCAGTCTTGGCTTTCCCATATACAGAAGCTTTATGAAGGTATGTTTCATACTTTATATTTTGGATTTCAAAAGTGGACCCCTGTTTCAGGAGCAGGTAAACGACAACCCAACTTTTATAACCTACTGTGGTACCACCCAATGCAACACAACGGACATTTTCTTTAAGTGGCTGTTTTTTTAATTCTACCCTTTCCCTTTTATTACAGAAAGCATTTAAGAAAAGGTAATTTAAAAGGGATCTACATCCTCAGAGCCACTATGACTGGGATGTTCCTTAGTTCCCATTCTCTAGTTATGCCAGAGAATAAGCAGCGAGAACTGCTTGTTTTCAGGGATCTTCTGTAAGCTGACACGTAGCCTTGTTCCATGTCAGCTTGTACTTTCTGTAACTGCACACCTGGCTGATTGATCTTGTATCACATTAAGTGTGCAGAATGTCATATTAGACCAAAGGAAACAATCAATGATTTGCAAGTGTGCAGACAACTGAAAGAAACCTACTTGGTTACACATCTCTGTATTTATGATACATAGCTAGCAGTTACTTGTATTACCTATATCAAGGATTTATTATTTTACAATAGAATTGCACATTTGTGCCATGTAGATTGGTTATTTTCACATCTTCTCCAGTCACCCAAATTTGCTTTTTCTTACAAGGAGTTTTACATATGAAGGTCCCCATCATTTGGTTAGTACTTACATGGGACATTAACTTCATGTAGTGAAAGTTTTCTTCACCTTTTAATTGTCAGTATTTAAATATGAACAAGGGGAATATATACAATTTCCGAGACTGTAGTTTCTGAAAACATTTCCCGACTCTATGGTACAATGATTTCATAGTTGGTATTTGTATACAGGAAGAGTATGAGATGCACAGCCCCCATGTCGCAGGGTTGCAATACATGAATGATTAAAATGTGTTAACAGTGAGTTTCACATTTCACAGTTAATGAATCAGAATGTCACTCTTAATTTTTGAAGTACCTGGACTCTGTATCCTTTTTCACTATTGTTAGGAAGCCTTTAGTTTCATAACTAAGGCAGTATGTTCCCTCAGTTTTATCCCGACTGTCATCTAGAGTAACACAATGTCAATGCATAGTATAAAGTTGCTGAAAATTAACAGCTAGCTCCACAGTACCCTTCCATCTTTCCTTCCTTGTTTTTTTTTCTGCTAGATGTCTCATTTCCAATTAAACTAAGAAAAAAAGAAAAAAAACTTCTAACTTCACACCTCCATAATCGAAATATCACTTTCTGTAACTTTCTGCAATGCATTATGGTCAAGAAAAGCTTGCTGGTAGTTCATCAGCCAGTATCCAAGGAGCTGGATGATTACATTCACTTCTGCCAGAATGAGTATGGCAGATGATGTTCTGGTGTTGTGTAGTGAATAGATTTGATTCTGTAAACATATCACTTTTTGCAGGAGGTTAAATGGACCACTCCAGTAAAGAACAGTCACTTCTACTTCATACTTTCAGGATTTGTTTTCCATATTGGAAGTCTGTGAAGTCCTCAGA
>NC_056728.1:898589498-898747419 GCF_019279795.1 Protopterus annectens
AGAAAGCAAGACTTTGCCTCAGCAACCTTTGCCCTAAGGTCTCTTAATTACCTGGCACACTTCACGAGACTTCAGAGAGACTTGACCAAACAAAGGGCTATCAAATACTCAGAGTCCATGTCTGCAGAAGATTTCAAAAGAATATCCTCTCATATGGCCACTCTTTTGTGTATATCATACACTTCAATGAGGTTGATTTCTCATACAGCTAAAGGCACCTCACGAGCAGCTGATTCAGGCATTGTAATAAGGGAACATGCCTGGATGCAGCTATGTGACTTGCAGAGCCTTTTAAGATCTCCTTTAACAGTGCTTCCTTTAATGACACATCCTTATTTGAGCTGTTAGTAAAAGAGATGCTTACCTGCAGTGAAGAGGATGGAAGGACTCTGTCTGCAGTGGGGAATCAAATGTTCTACCCCTCAGTGGATCTTTTCAAGGAGTCAGAGAGCCATTAAGAAAATGTGGTTCCACAAATGTCAGGGATCTTTCCAAGAGCCACATGGGGCAATTCCTCCAGAGGTAGAGGAGGAAGTTCTGATGGAAGACGTCACCCTAGATGCAAAGGAGAGCTGCAGAAGCAGGGTTTCCATGATTCCTTTCTGGACAAGACCCTTCCAGAGCTCCTGAAACACTGATCGACTGTCCATCTCTGGGGGCAATTGGGGGATGATTATCCATGCACCCAAACTTCTGGGCAGATGTAAGAAAAGATACCTGGGTTCTAACCATCATATCTTCAGGCTATTTCATTCCATTTTTCCAACTTCTTTTTCACAAAAGGAAGAAACTTCATGACATTTCACCCAGTCAGAGGAAACACGTGGCAAAAGAAATCTGCTAGAAAAGCAAATCATCCAGAAGGTCCTACCAGACCATATAGGATTTGGAACTTACTCGCACTTCTTTTTAGTGCCCAAGAAGATGGGAACCTCAGGCCAATTTTGAATGTGCACAAGCTGAATCAGTATGTCAAGAAGTTGAAGTTCTGAATGTTCACAGTATAGTCCATCCTGCCATTTCTTCACAAGGACAGTTGGATGTGCTTCATAGATCTTCAGGATGCATACTGTCACATCAAAATAGGTTCTTCCGAAGACACTTACGCTTTCGACTGTGAGCTAGTCACTACCAATTCAGAGCCCTGGCCATTTGGACTGTCCACAGCCCCCAGGGTGTTTACCAAATGCATGGCAGTGGTGGCTGCTCATCTAAGTCTAAGAAGATTCTGGGTGTTTACACATCTGGACGACTGGCTCCTCACTGCCCCCTCCAAGCATCTTCTCCTATATTCCAGGGACTATTTGCTCAGATTTGCTGGTCACTGTGGATAACAAATTATGCCAAATCAAACCTAACCACAGTCCAGAGCCTGGAGTTCATTGGTACACTTCTGGATGCAGCAACGTAGGTAGCCTCAATACCACATCATCGCATATCCACCATCAGGAGTCATGTTCATCTACTTATTTCTTATCCATCTCGTCCAGTTGTTCAAGCGCTAGAATCTATGGCAACAGCCATTGTATTAATTTCCTTGGCAAATTTCATTATGCATGTTCCTCAGTGGGTTCTAGCTTATCAGGGGTCCTTTCTTTGTCAACCCCAATCCTTTCCAGTCAAGTTAACTCCAATTTGCTAATGACTTGTTCACTTGTGGATTCAGTCAGATGGCATTCACCTAGGCTGGCCTTTTGATCTGATATTGTCAATCTTCTTTCCATTCTTGACTGATGGGTTTGGTTCCAACTTCTCGGAACCAACACAGCCATAATACATAGCTCATGCCAGACAGAAATTCTTAAGCTAAGGCTCTACCCATAATGTCTCCCTCCCCATTACCTCCGATCTTTGATGTGTAGAAAATTGGATGCATCAGCCAGCGCTCTCAGCTAAGTGCTTTAAATTTCTTCATTCTAAACTTTTTTGCTTAAAATTTTTTACTAGTTTCACAACGTTGTTGAATGAGTGACTGTGATTCCACCGATCTCTACCCACCCCCTTTTTACCTTTTGGTAACTCTTATCATCATTGCTGGCATCAGGCCTCTTCCCTTCTTCTATTATCATTGGTAATCTTTTATACCATTGTTTGTATCCTCTTTTTCCTCTTTTCTCACATTACCCGTTTGGGTATTTTCTTATACCATTGTTGGTATATGTAAAAAAAATATATATATATTCCTTTCCTGTCCTTCCTTCCTCTTGTGGGAGTGTGTGCTTGTGTATATTAATGACCAAAATAACTTTTCAATATGGCAGAGAAATGAAAGGGGACATCTGGATTTAAGCAATGTCAAGACTGTGGCAGAAAGATGACAGTTCTGGTGGGCATCTTTCCTGTGTGTATTGTTTGAGTGCCCCTCACTTGCACTTGACTTTTACTATTTGTCAGGGCTTTATCGCCCGTACTTTAGCTGAAAGGTGCAACAAACTTATTTTGAAAGGCTTATTGAAATGTCCCTTTACTGAAGCACTATCTCAGGCAGAGACTTCAAAATCTCCTAAACCTGAAGTAAAGAAAAGAAGCCACTCTGTGCTGACCTCCCCATGGCACATGAAACTAAGCTGCAAAAACTGCAGTTTCCGACTGTTTCTTTGGAACCTAAAGCCAAGGTACCAAAATTGACAATAACTTCACCTATGGCACTGAAAACAACCAAGTCCTCATCAGTGCCGATAGTCATTGAACCAGCTCAGACTAAAATCTCTTCGGTACCAACCACTACTTTTGGCACCGATGACCTCTTCGGTGCTGACAATAGTTTCTGTTCAACCCCCATTATTGTCTCATTTGGTTCCACAATCCCCTTCCATACATCAGCCTATTGTGCAGAAAGTCGATCTGCCAGTTATTCCCAGGACCAGATATTCCCCTTCAGTAGACCCCTTTTTGGGTCAACAACTTTGTAGATAGGCCTGATTCCCCTTTGGGAATGCCAATCCATTCTTCTGGGAGTCAGAATTGGATGTTGTCAGATTAGTGGAACAGCATTTGGCAGCCAGAGGCCTCCCTGCACCATCACAAACCTCTCTCCCACCCAGAGCTGAGGCATATTCTCCAGGAAAGCCACCAGTTTATCCTCCTTCAACCTCATTTCAGGGCTTGGATCCCCCCACTTTGATGCTTTCGGTGCCGATGGTGCAGCTCACCTAGGACTCAACTCTGGTCTTTGGCTCCTTCTGATCCATCACACACCCAGAACCATGATTTGGCTGTTGATTTCAAGATCCTTGAACCATTTATTTCCATAGTGCATCTACGGCTCTCCGGGCCATGGCAGTGTTGAGCTCTGTCTTGGCCACTACTCTGAGTGGCAGCTCATCGGAGCAGGGTCTGACACTGTTCCAAGGTTGTCTTTCTCTGTTCCTGGCTGCCACCCCTCTATGGGTAGCCCTGCCTTCCAGATCATGGAGAGATCTTTGGCCTCATTCAGGATCCCCCCTCTTTGGAGTCCTCTTCAAAACCTCCCCTGAGGATCCACCCTGTAAGACGATGTGCAAGAGGAAGCACCTGGATTCTCCTGAGGAATATTTCATTGAAGACGCAGATTACAATGAAGGGGAAGGGTCCCTACGGTCACCCCTGTAAAGATGTCTCTTTTGGAGACATCCTGGAAATATTAAAACAGAAGGGTGATTGGAAGCCCTCAAACCCATCCTCTGAGGAGTCTGCGTTCTTGCAAGCTTTTCATGCCCGCCCTTCTACTTCTTGGGTGACCCTGCCCGCTGACGATCAAGTTAAGTTGATCGTTCAGCGAACGTGAAAAGCTCCTGACTCCATAGAGCTTATTCCCTGGAGACCGGATAAGATTATTTCAGCCCCGGAGAATTAGACCCATTGGTCAAAGAGTATAGCAGTGGATGCCATGGTGGTGGCAGCGGCCACCAAAAAGGAACTTGCCGACAAGAGTTCAGGTATATATCCTCCTAACCGAGAGTCTCGGATGATGGATAGATTTGGGAAGTGGGTCTTAGCTTCATTGACCTTTGCTGTTTAGTCCTTGAACTTCTTGGCACACTTTACCAGACTCCAAAGGGATCTGATAACTGAGCTTTCAGACACCCTTGCAGGAGCATTGCCTGATGGGGTTCAAAATAAAGTAACCTCTCGGCTTGCCACCCTGAAGTCGATCTCAAACTCATCCATGTGGTCCCTCACTTGCCCATACAGCCGAAGGGGCTTCTAGAGTAGCGGGTATAGGCATTGCTATTAAGCGTTATGCCTGGATGCACTTGTGTGATTTCGCAGAACCCTGTAAGTCTTCCTTTATCAACACTCCTTTTAATGGTACTTCCTTGTTTGGCCCAGAAGTCAGAGGCCCTAGCCAGGTGTGAAAAAGATGGAAAACCTCTTTCTGCTGTGGGCGTTCGTTTTTCTGCTCTACAATGACCTTACTGCAGGAATCGGAGGAGTGGAAAAATGTGGTTCAAGAAGACCCAAGGGACTTTTTGGGACACGTAGTGACTATTCCTCCCGAGGCAAAGGGGAAATTCTTCTGGAAGACGGCACTCTCATGGCAATGGGGGTCCACATAACCAAGGCTCTAGATTCCTTTCCTGGACATCCCTGTCAGCGCTCCTGAATGGATGCCCCATTGCTTACCTCTGGAAGCAGTTGGGGAAAGGTTCTCTCTCTGCACTATTCAGCCTGGCTTACAATAACCTCAACTATCTGAGTGCAGAAAATAATTACCAGAGATTACCATATTTCCCTCAGTCTTTGCCCAAAATCGAATCCCTCATGTTCCACCCAGTCAGAGGGATCTAGCAACACTAGAGATTCAAAAGCTGCTTCAGAAAGAGTCATCCAAGTAGTCGCACCAGACCAAATAGGATCTGGATTCTACTCAAGATTCTTTTTAGTGCCAAAAAAGACAGGGGACTGGAGACCATTCTTGGATCTCAGTCTATTGAGCAAATTTATCCAACAGACAAAATTCCGGATGGTCACGGTTCAATCAATCCTTCCCTTTCTAGAGAATGATGTTTGGATGTGCTCTATAGATCTTCAGGACGTGCATTACCACATAAAAATGGACAAATGCTCCAGGAGATATCTTTGCTTCCAGCTAGGAGCCAGTCATTACCAGTTTTTTGCACTGCCCTTCGGTCTCACCACAGACCCCAGGGTGTTCGCCAAATGCATGGTGGTCGTAGCAGCTCATTTGAAACTACAGAGATTCCACGTGTTTCCATACCTAGATGACTGGCTCCTCACCACTGCCTCTAGGCATCTACTGCTTTACGCTGTAGACTTTGCTCTACATCTTGCCAACACACTAAGCATTTCACTCAAAGAAAAGTCACAATTGACTCCCACACAGGATCTGGATTTATATGAGCAAGGTTAAATACAGTAACCTGTTTAGCTTCCCTTCCTCTCCACAGACTTTTGAAACTCAGTGATTATTTCCCAAAACAGAGTTCCTGTTCATCTGGTGCTACAAGCTGTGGGATCCATGGCATCAACAATAATGTTAGTTCCCCTAGCAAGGTATCACATGAGGCTGCTTCAGTGGCTCTTGGTGTCACAGTGGTCACTTCTAAAGCACCCCATGTCCCACACAGTCTTGATAACGAATCACTGCAAAAAAAATTATCTTGGTGGATGAAGCCAGAAGACTTTCTGTGGGCTCCTGCCTTTACACTCCCTCAGCCCAAGGCTGTAGTGGCCACAGATGCTTCCCAGGTAGGGTGGGGTGGGGGTCATTTTGCGGGAAGGACTGTTCAAGGCACTTCGTTCCCGCAAGAAGCCAATTTGCACATCATCTCCTAGAATTGAGGGCAGTGCTTTTAGCATTACAAGCATTCCAGGCTGTTCTTCCTTCAGGGGCACCTGCAATCCAAACAGACATGTCCATAGTCTGGTATACCAACAAACAAGGGGGAATGAAGCCCTACCCTCTATGTCAGGAAGCTGTAAGTATTTAGCAATGGGCAATTGCTTCCAACTGCTTTCTGATAGCAATGCATATCCCAGGGAACTCCAACGTGATTGCAGACAAACTGAACAAGATGTATCCTCCTGCCTCATGAGTGGTTTCTCAATCCCAACATAGCGGCGAAGATCTTTCGTCGATGGAGTCAGCCTTGCTACAGCCTGTTAGCTTCTACTATAAACCGCAAATGCAGCAGCTGCTTTGCCCTCACTCCCCTTGCGGGGAGTCCTCAAGAGACACTTCTTCTCGATTGCCCCCCCCCCCCCCGAGACTCCTGTATGCCTTTTCCCCAATTCCACTGATCCCCCAGTTTCTGAGTAAAGCCTAACGGTTGAGAAGCAAAGTGATTCTCATTGCACCGTACTGGCCTTGTCAAGTCTAGTTCCCCTTTCTTTGGCCTCATCTTGTTCACTGCCTGTGGACTCTGGACCCAGCTCCGGACCATCTCTCTCACCATCAGGTCTGGTGCATCCCAATCTTCAAAATCTCAAGCTGACTGCTTGGTTTCTCCAATTCCAGTAATTGCCAGGCAGAATAATTTGTCCTCTCCAGTGAAACAAAAATACTTCTGGCCTTCCATAAACCATCCAGCAGGATGCTTTATCTTGGCAAATAGAAAATATTTTCAATTTGGGTGACTCCAAATCGCATAGACCCTTTCTCAGCATCACTTGACAAGGTCGTGGAATATTTAGCTACCTTGTTTAAAATGGGAGCTTCTACGTCTACGATTAAGGTTTCTCTCGTAGTAAATGCACCAGCACTCCGACAATATACTGATCAATCACAGACTTCTTTTTAACCTTTGACTTTTTTATTAAATGCAATTAAAAACCATTCGGTTAAGCGCTTTCATCGATTCAGACTTCTTCAGAACAATACTAAGTGATTAAAACATTTCATATATACATTCTTACATAGTCACATGATAATTTCCATTATTGCCTTAAAGTGCTAGTGCTTTCCTTAATAAATTACACTGCATAATGTATGCTGCATAATATATATTTCTTTCCATCCTATAATTTATCCATGTAATACATTAAAAATACATATGCTAACAGGGATAGTATGAATTTAAATACATTATTAAAATTTTTTTTAAAAACTTATAATGAAACTTGTAGTAAAACTTATAATGAGATAAATAATACTTATTTAAAAACTTTTTACTACATTCATATCCCAGCTTCCAGAACAGGTTTAATAGACAGATATTCATTAATTCCAGGGGGGACAGAGGCATTTAATTTAATCTGCCAAATAATTTCTTTTTCCCCCACTGTTTTCTTAATGTTTCCTCCCCTGGGGTTGATTTTAACCAATTCTAGTATTCCAAACTGAAATTCAGAACATCCTTTGTTTTCACATAAATGTCTCCACAATGCATTCTTGTCATCCTTCTTTTTTATACTATACAGATGTTCATAAATTCTGTTTCTCAAACATCTGGTAGTCATCCCCACATAAAATACTGGACATTTTGTACACTTAGCTAGGTATATCAGTTGTCTGGATCTACAGTTACCTTTTTGAAACCATACTTTGGTTTTGTTAATGTCATTTAATACTATGTGGGGGACTGTTATAATGTGTTGACATTGCCCACAGGTACCACATTTTTGCGTACCTTTTGTAGTGACATTATTGGGTTTAATCTTCCTTTCTAATAATTTTTTCATATTGTTTCCATTCTTGTATACATACAGAGGTTTCTCTCCTACAGCCTGTTAGCTTCTACTATAAACCGCAAATGCAGCAGCTGCTTTGCCCTCACTCCCCTTGCGGGGAGTCCTCAAGAGACACTTCTTCTCGATTGCCCCCCCCCCCCCGAGACTCCTGTATGCCTTTTCCCCAATTCCACTGATCCCCCGGTTTCTGAGTAAAGCCTAACGGTTGAGAAGCAAAGTGATTCTCATTGCACCGTACTGGCCTTGTCAAGTCTAGTTCCCCTTTCTTTGGCCTCATCTTGTTCACTGCCTGTGGACTCTGGACCCAGCTCCGGACCATCTCTCTCACCATCAGGTCTGGTGCATCCCAATCTTCAAAATCTCAAGCTGACTGCTTGGTTTCTCCAATTCCAGTAATTGCCAGGCAGAATAATTTGTCCTCTCCAGTGAAACAAAAATACTTCTGGCCTTCCATAAACCATCCAGCAGGATGCTTTATCTTGGCAAATAGAAAATATTTTCAATTTGGGTGACTCCAAATCGCATAGACCCTTTCTCAGCATCACTTGACAAGGTCGTGGAATATTTAGCTACCTTGTTTAAAATGGGAGCTTCTACGTCTACGATTAAGGTTTATTTGGCTGCTATTTAAAATTTTCATAATGGTTTTAATGACCATTCCTTGATGTCTCATCGTCTATGCAAAGTTTTTCTTAAAGGTACTCTGCATTTAAAACCCCCCTTTCAAGGACCCTGTAGAGCCATGGGATTTGACCTTAATCTTGCAGTGTCTAGTTCGACAGCCCTTTGAGCCAGCAGCTACTTGCAACCTCAAGTTTTTGTCTTGGAAGACTCTCTTCCTTAACTATCACGTCTGTTAGGAGAATTTCATTGTTACAGGCTATGTGTTGAAACATCCATAAATAATTTTTCACAAAGGAAGAGTATCACTCAGAACCAATCCCACTTTCCTTCCCAAAGTGGTATCAAGAGTCTAATATCAACCAGTCCATAGACTTACCAGTTTTCTTCCCAAAATTTACAAAGGAGAGTACTGTCTACACTTGTTAGATGTCCACAGACAATTACATTTTTACTTGGACAGAACAAAATCTTCTAGAAAATCAGACCAACTATTTCTATCATTTTCTGGATCCAGATTGGGCAAGTCTGTATCAAAGGTCACCTTGTCAAAATGGCTAAGACACTGCATTACCTTTATATATGACCAAAATAAACTCAAGTTATCAACTATTGTTGGAGCTCATTCTACAAGATCTGTTTCCACTTTAGCCGTCTTCCATTCCAGAGCTTCTATGGAAGACATATGTGCTGCTGCAACTTGAGCTACTCCAAATACCTTTATCACTCATTACAAGATGTTCATCGTATTACACTGCTGCAGTCATTACACTTGGGTTATCCTGCTGTCAGGTGGTCCCGCAGTTGGCCAGAGTTCCAAAGTCTTGGTCCAGCGTTGGTTGCTGTCACCTCCTCCCTGACGTCAGTGCGACAGGGGATATAAGATGCAGCCGACGCCATTTTCTTCAGTCTTTCTTGCTGTGCGGTGCCCGAAGCAAAAGCAGTTTGCAAGTGCCGGTCGGCCGTCTCCTGAGATTTTCATTCCGAATCCAGAACCGAAGTCTTCTACAAAGCTAAGTACCCCTTTGGGGAAACTTTTTTTTGCCTCAGACCGATGTCAGTAAAAGTTAATAACTGTATTTCTTGTAGGAAGCAAATACCTCATAAGGATTTCCATTCCTATTGTATCCCATGCCTAGGCCCTGAGCATGACGTTACTGGTTGTCGGTTTTGTGCTAGGTTTAACAAGAGCACTATTAAACGTCAGTTTGATTTTGCCTGACATTATTTTGGTAGAAAATTCAATTATAACATGCCGTCGGAACTTTTGACGACCGGAATACACAAAAAAGCGCAAAGACAAGGATAGGCATCCGAGGCCCAAAACTGACGATGAAGCCTCCTCTAGGCCAGTCACCGGTTCTCCGGTTTTCAGCGAGGCGCCTTCGCAGCCCCTGACAACTGCTTCTGTAGAACCACAAGCCGCCTCTGACCTCCCACTTGGAGATGGCTGGGCCTTTGGATGCACAAGCTCTTCAGCCTACCGAGACTAACCTTTCAGAGGGATCTGGAGTAGCTGAGCAACCCACAGCTACAGAGGGTGTCTTCTGACCTATTCATTTAAGCATTAAACCCTCAGCTAAGTCTAAGCCTCCTTTAAAGTCAAAGAAACAAATACAGCATTCTCCAGGACAGGCCTCCATGCCTAAGAAACAAATGCTCAAAATGGCCGAAGACCTAATTACTCTGATCAGGGGTCCCATCTCCCTCCTGATAAAAGGCCTAGACAGGATGCAGACTGTGACTCATCCAACCAGGTGTCCATCTCTTCTGATTCATCCTCAGATCTAGGATACTCTTTACCCCCTTATGAGGATTCTGATACTGAGGAATCAATTCCATCAGGCTCACCGCCTGAGGACTACTCCTTTGGGGAAACCCTACATACCTTGAGGGAGCATTTCCACTGGGAAGGCCAGGATTACTCAGAATCCAAGAAAAGGCTCAGAGACTTCCTTTTATTACCTCAACAGAGACCCCTTGCTATTCCACCAGTGTTAGATATTGTGGATGATGTTTATACTGAATCCGGCTTAAATCCTGATTCCTTACCTCCAGCCCCTGTTTAAACCTGACAGATACTACAGAGTCCCTGACTCACATAAATTTCTGTATAAAAGCCCCGGCGCTGACCCTGAAACTATTTCTCAGGGACCCAAAGGAGTTATGGCCTCATCAGCCAAGAATCCAGTTCCCTCTGACAGAGATTCCAGAGCATTAGACAGATGGGGAAAGAAAGTATATTCGTCTGCAACTTTAGCAATGAGAGCCTTAAATTGCCAGTTTCACATGCTAAAATATCAGCAGTTTTTACTGTCTCAGTTAAAACAAAAAATGCTTCCAGAATCAGATCCTCCTAATTTTAAAGAAATGCAGGATGTATTGCATGTAGCTGAACAAGTGGGAAAGCATACTTTGCAATGTGGTTTTGATTCTCTAGAGGCCTCCTGCAGAGCAGCAGTTACAGGCTCTGTCATTAGAAGACATGCTTGGTTAAAAGAACATACGTTACCAGATCATGTTAGAGCAAAATTATTGGATGCACCTTTGCAGCAGGATGTGTTATTTGGAGTTAAGGCAGAAGAGGTATTAAAGAAAATGGAGGATAAGGCAAAATCTATGCAAACGGTGAAGGATTTCTTACAGGTTCAGCTATTATATTTAGCAGAAACTGGCCAATTAAGAATTGGTCCTTTCCAATTACAGACAGACCTCAAAGGGGAAGATACAGACGTCCAAGAGGTAGAGGTCAAACACAAGGTCCTTACAGGCCTCGACAATGGGTTGCATCAGGCCAGAAAGAAGGGGAAGACAGGTCACAACCATATAAAAAGCAGCTACAATGACTTCCCACTACAGCTGCCAAACAAATCCTTCTTGGCAGCCCCCTTGGGAGGAAAACTGGCACTCTTCTACCACAATTGGCAAATGATCACCCAAGACAAATGGGTTCTCAACATTGTATTTCAAGGTTACAGGTTCCACTTTCACACTTTGCCAAGGTTAAAAGGAATGCCAAATCTGCCACCAACTCAATGGGCAGAGGCTCAAAAACAAATTACAGCACTCATGGATATGAGAGCTATTCAAAAGATACCACCACAGGAGCAAGGACAAGGATTTTACTCAAGACTCTTTCTGGTACCCAGAAAGGACAAAGCCTGGAGGCCCATTCTGGATCTTTCATCTCTAAACACTTACCTGGATGTTCCGAAATTCAAAATGTTGACATTACAGCAGCTTCTTCCCATGCTGGGCAAGAAAGTTTGGCTCGTGACTTTGGACCTCAAAGAGGCATACCTGCATGTCCCTGTCAGACAAAACTGCAGAAGATACCTCAGATTCATAGCTGGTTCAGTGCACTACCAATTCTCTGCACTGCCCTTTGGCTTATCTACTGCGCCCAGGGTCTTCACAAAGTGCCTGGCACCAGTAATTGCATTTTGCAGAAAGAAAGAAATTCATATTTATCCGTACCTGGACGACTGCCTGATTCAAGCAGAGAGCAAGGACATTCTTCTAAAGCATCTGGCGTTTGTAAAAAAGTTAAGTTGCCTGGGGTACACAGTAAACGAAAATAAATCAAAACTAGTGCCCTCACAAGAGATTATATTCCTGGGTGCCAGCTTGAGCACAACGGCCCAGATGGCTTATCTCATGCCAGACAAACAAGGACAACTGACTCAATACTTTCAATTGATGGCAACAAAGACCCAGCTCCCTGCAAGAAAAATTCTGCAGGCCTTGGGTTACATGGCATCCTGCATACTACTAATTCCGTATGCTAGACTGCATATGAGGAAACTACAATAGTACCTAAAGAATGTATGGTCTCAACACTGTCAAAGTTTGGAAACAGTTATACCACTAATCCCTTGCCTTTAACAGGAGTTTCAATGGTGGGCTCAAGCTTGTCACCTCAACAAGGGACAGCCTTTTACACAACCCACAGCCAGGCAAACACTAACAACAGATGCATCGGATTACGCCTGGGGAGCACACATGGAAGGCAAATGTATTCAGGGCATGTGGACCGCAGAACAAAGGCATCTTCACATTAATCAAAAAGAGACGCTAGCTTTACAAAATGCGATTATAGCTTTCAAGGACCTGCTGCATCCAGGACAACTACTACTAAAGACAGACAACACCACAGTTATGTGGTACATAAACAAGCAAGGGGCCACTCACTCCTACCCCCTATGCAGACAAGCTATGACCTTATGGAACACAGCTATAAACCTTCAAGTTCATCTGCAAGCCCAATTCCTGCCAGGAGAGAAAAACACAGTGGCAGATGACTTAAGCACAAACATCATGGATCCCCACAAATGGGAGTTGAATCCACAAATATTCAGAATAACACAGAAATGGTGGAGCCCGGACATAGATCTGTTTGCATCCCCAATAAACTGCCAGCTACAAAAATTCTGCACAAGGAGTTACCATCCACAAACATGGTAAGTGGATGCCCTCTCATTCAGCTGGAAGAACCTACAAGTATATGCTTTCCCACCACTGCCACTCCTGCCAAAGGTACTCATAAAAGCCAGGCAGGAAGAGCCAAAGATGATCCTGATTGCACCAGACTGGCCACGCCAGCACTGGTACCCAATCTTAAGGAGCTTAGCACAAGAACCACCCTGGATTTTGCCTCAAATCCCACATCTGCTGACTCAGCACAACAAACAAATACTACACAGCCAGCTAAAGACCTTAAACCTAGCTGCATGGAAGATTCCTTAGTCAAGCAAGCAATGCCTGTTTCCAAAGCTGTTAATGGATGTCATTCTGGAGGCCAGAAGGCCTAGTACCAGGAAAGCCTATTCGGATAAATGGAAGAGATTCTGTGCCTGAAACCAAGCTCACAGCCTTGACCCTCTTGTCCCAAACATTCCTCAGATACTGCAATATTTAACTGAGGTGCTGGACAAAGGACTCTCCTTCTCATCCATCAAGATCCACGCCTCTGCCATCTCTGCTCATTACAACACGGATCCACCAATTTTCTCTAATCCTCTGTTAAAACAGTACCTCAGAGGAGCTAAAAACATAAGACCGCCCCGTAGAGCACCTACTCCAACTTGGGACCTCAACTTTGTTTTGGAGAAGCTAACTTTACCTCCTTTTGAGCCAGCCAACACAGCAGAATTAAAATATATCTCTTGGAAAACTGCTCTGCTCCTGGCAACAACATCAGCATGAAGAGTTTCAGAATTACAGGCACTAATGGCAGTGGAACCTTTCCTCATTTTCCACCAGGGCAGGGTGTCTTTATGAACTAACCCTACTTTTATGCCAAAGGTGGTATCCAGTGTGGCTCTAAACCAAACTATTCACCTGCCAACTTTTTATCCTAAACCACAGAATAAAGGAGAGAGACTACTGCACTCTTTGGACATTCACAGGCAGTTACACTTCTGCTTGGAGAAAACCAAAGCTTTCAGAAAATCTGAGCAATTATTGGTAGCATACGCTGCAGGAGCACAGGGAAAAGCCATTTCAAAACAGACTATTTCAAAATGGATAGCACATTGTATATGTTTCTGCTACACATACCATGGAAAGCATGTACCTAGCAGCATTAGATCTCACTCCACCAGGGCAACAGCCACTTCAACTGCCTACCTCAGGGGAGTACCTACCAAGGATATTTTGGAAGCAGCAACTTAGAGTTCTGTACACGCCTTCACCAAGCATTACCATCTGCCTCTATACTCTAAATCCAGAGCTGGCTTCGCCACTGCAGTGCTGCAGGTCTTTATAGCCACCCCAAATGCCTTATAGGACCAGCCACCCTTCCTCAGCTTTGGGATTCTACCCAAGTGTAATGACTGCAGCAGGGTAACACGATGAACATAGTACAGTTTTGTACCTACCATAAATGTAGATGTTCGAGTGTAGACACTGCTGCAGTCCAGGTTACCCTCCTTCCTTCCCCTCTTACTGGCTGGTATGTACCTATGTCGTATACCCTTACTACCTATGGGGAGTATTTGCTGGTAGCTGTAAGTTGTTTTTTGCTTTTCTTATGTATGTTTTATTAGCAATTGGAATTGCCTACATATTTAGAGGCACCTGACATCTGGGGCAAGAAAAACTGAAGAAAATGGCTTCTGCTGCATCTTGTATACCCCTGTTGCACTGATGTCAGGGAAGAGGCGACAGCAACCGACGCCGGACCAAGACTATGGAATTCTGGCCGACTGCGGGACCGCCTGACGCAGGATAACTCAAGTGTAATGACTGCAGCAGTATCTACACTCGAACATCTACATTTATGGTAGGTACAAAACTGTACTTTAGATATTGTCTCAAGGGGAAGAGCATCCTGTGGCTCTGTGGTGCTCAGGAATATCCTTCCTTAGGGCCTCCTAAGATATAAAGTAGCTAGGCCCTCTGTCCCAGCAGTCAAGAATGAATGAAGATTGACAACATCAGATAAAGAAGTTGTGTTCTTACCATAACATTCCATCCGTGTTGCCAATCCTCATTCACTCTTGACATCCCACCCTCTTGCCCTCTCCAAAAGATTCCTTTAGGTCCGGACCTATTCCTGGGATGTTATAGGGTTATACCTTAGACAGGGCTTCTGTAGTTTCTTAAGTACTAGGCAAACTCAATCTGAGGTAATGGGGAGGGAGGCACTGTGGGTAGATCCTTAGCTTACGAGTTTTTGGCTGGCGCGAGCTATGTACAGGGGCCAAGTCACTTCTGAGAGGTCGCAATCAAACCCATCAGTCAAGAATGAATGAAGATCGACAACACAGATGGAATGTTGTGGTAAGAACATAATTTCTTATCTGATGTTGTAAATCTTTATTCATTCCTTACTGTTAGGACTTGGGTTCTGTCCTCGGACTGACATTGCCGTTTCCAAGTTCGCACCAGCCAAAAACTCTCAGCTAAGACCTACCCATAATGCCTCTCTCATAGTTACTCCAGATCTCGTTTGCCACATTCCTTGTCAGATGTGCCTAGCCATCTCTCTCAAAGCTAAGTGGAAATTTGTGATTTTTGGTGTAGTTTCTCTTCAAACTTTCTTGATTTTTAGTCAGTTTAGCCTTTTCTCACTAGCGCCTATAACCTACTTCTATTTCCTATCCTTTACCTTTGGTAATTACATTTCTACCATTGTTGGTACTGTCCCTCTCTCCTGCCTTTGGTAGGCCCTTCTTTACCAGTTGTGTTATTTTTTTAAATACCATCATTGGTATTCTCTCCCTTTTCTTTCCTCCTTATTGTTGTTTCCTTTAAGATACCTCTTTGTTGCCTGTACTATGTCAGACAAAGTTAAGTTGGGGTTTAAACAGTGTGATAAGTGCTGGGCGTAAGATGCCCAACTCGGATGGCCACACTCGATGCATTTACTGTTTGGGTGTGGACCATATTAAAGCTGATAATAGCACATTTGTGCTAGTTTTAGCAATCACACACTAGCAGAGGGTAAAAATAAGCTTATTTTTAAAGGTTTAATTAAAATGTCTTTTGGAGGCTCTGTCTGGGTCGAAGGTCTCACTGCCTTCAAAGATCAGAAAACACAAGGAAAAACGTAGTCACTAGGTTCCTTCCTACATCTCCGTCAGTTACTTAACCGAGTCAGCTTCATGCTTCTCCAGCACCCTCAGCACAGACCTCTTCAGCATCAGGCCCTGTGTGTTCTCCCTCAGTGCCGTCTATGTTGACTCCTATTTCTGTTGCAGCCTCTGTACCACCGGCTTCAGTGCCTTCCTTGGTATTGAAATTGGCTTCCACGACTCTATACCTGCTTCGATACCATCCCCGGCTATGGTGCCGATAGCTTCTTTGGCTCCACAAATTGACCTTGACCCCCTAAAGTTGAATATCTCCCAAGAACCAGATACTCTCTAATGTACTACCCTTTTTTGGGGCATCAGTTTATCCCCTTTCTTGAAAGACCTGATTCTCCTTCAGCAGCCTCCTTTAGATCCACCAGGAGTCTTTCTGAACTAGACATAGTGCAGGTTGTGGACCAGCTTCTGGCAGCTAGGGGATTGCCCACTCCAGCTAGACCTTCCATCCCCCTTGACTCGGAATCCTTCACAGCATATTCTCCTGTTCATCCTCCTCTGGCTTCTACCCGGGCTCTGGAAATCTTGGTACCGATGTCCACCCCGATGCATACTGTCTCGGCTCCAACTGTGGATTTTTCCCTGTTGGCACAGACCACTCTTGCTGCATTGGCTCCGTTGGAGCCAGTGCTGTCTCGGAGCAGTGGTTGGACTGTCGGCACCCTGGTACCTAGCCTGGCGCCTATTTTTTCGCTGGTGCCATCTATCTCCAGAACTCTGATGGCTTCTAGTCCTATCGGAGCTTCTCACCCGGAGGTGGGCTCCTCAGGGCGGGGTGTGACCCTGGTTCTGAGGTTGTCCTTCTCTGTTCCGGGATCCCATCCCTCCTCGGGTGGGCCTGCTTTCCGGGTGATGGAGAGGGTTCTTGCCTCCGCAGGCTTGCAGTCAGCATCAATGACATCTGCATCAGAAACCCCCCTCCCAGCATGCAGCTGTTCCAACTCCCTACTTCAGGATCCTGGGCACGGGAGCTGCAAGACCTCCATTTGAAGGGAACCCTTTCTCTGGAGTCCTCCTCAGAAGATCCCACTGATGAGCCACCTCGGAAGAAACGGTGCAAGAGGAAGCACCTTGATTCCCATGAGGAATCTATCACTGAAGACACTGATTTTGATGGAGAAGGGTCCCCATGGTCTCCCCCAGATGACATCTCATTTGGAGACATTCTCAAAATCCTCAAGCAGCGGGGAGACTGGAAGTCCTCTAACCCTTCGTCTGAGGAATCGGTATTCTTGCAGGCCTTCTGTGCCCAACCTTCTACTTCCTGGGTGACCCCACCTGCAGATGAGCTTGTTAAGCTGATCGTGCAGCATGCCTGGAAGGCTCCGGACAACGGTGAACCTGTCCCCCTGACACTGGACAAAATTCTATCCACACCTGAAGACCCAGCCCCACTGGTCCAAGCAGTTGGTTGATTCCATGGTCGTGGTGACAGCCACCAAGAGGGAACTGGCAGAAGATAGTTCCACTGGCCATCCTCCGAACAGGGAGTCTTGGGCCATGGACAAACTAGGGGAGTGGACCTATGCTTCAGCGACCTTTGCCATTCGGTCGCTGAACTATCTGGCACACTTCACTCACCTCCAAAGAGACCTAATCTCTGAAATGTCTTCCTCTTTGGTGGGGGTACTGCCTGATGAGGTGCGTGACACTGTCATCTTGCAGCTAGCTACCTTTGAATCTATCTCGAACTCCTCGATGCATTTGATATCTCACACCACCGAGGGGGTAGCCCGAGCTGCCACATCAGGCATTGTCATGAGACGTAATGCTTGGATGCGGTTGTGTGATTTCGCATACCTCTTTAAATCTTCCTTCATCAACGCGCCTGTCAATGAATCTGCACTTTTTGGTCTCAAAGTACAAGACACACTAGCACGAAGTGAGAAAGACGGAAAGACCTTGTCTGCTGTGGGCATACGCTTTTCCACCCCCCAGAGTCCTACTGCAGGAACCAGAAGGGAGGAAAAATGTGGTTCAGAAAATCCCAAGGATCCTTTCGTGACACTCGTGGTGAGCAATTCCCCCGAGGCAGGGGGGACAACTCATCTGGAAGACGCCTCTTTCGGGGTAGAGGGGGTCCACATAACCAGGGTGCTAGAGATTCCTTCTCCTGCTGACCCTACCAGCACTCCTGAGCAGCGGCCCGATTGCTTTCCTCTGGAAGCAGTCGGGGGTCACATTTCTCTGCACTTACCAGCCTGGCAGCTTATTACTACCGATGTTTGTTTGCAGAGAATAATATCCAGAGGCTACCTGATACCAATTGATTTAACTTCCAGACCTGTCAAACAAATCCCCAATGTGCCACCCAATCAGAGGGAAGTAGCAGCCTTAGAAAAGCTCCTAAGAAAAAGTCATCCAACCAGTCCCACCAGACTAGAGAGGATCCAAGTTTACTCAAGGTTCTTTTTAGTGCCAAAAAAGACAGGGGACTGGAGACCGATCCTGGATCTCAGCCTGTTGAACAAATTTATCAAACTTCAAAAATTCCAGATGGTCATGGTACAGTCCATTCTCCCCTTCCTAGGGAGGGACAACTGGATGTGCTCTGTAGACCTCCAAGATGCGTATTACCACATAAAGATGGATCACTGCTTCCGGCTGGGAGTCAGTTACTACCAGTTCAGGGCACTGCCATTCGATCTCTCAACAGCCTCCCGAGTGTTCACCAAATGTATAGCAATTGTAGTAGCTCATCTTTGACTACACGGATTCCATTTGTTTCCGTATCTAGACTATTGGTTCATTACCGCTCCGACCAGGAATCTTCTAATCTGCAGCCTCTCTTACACTCAAGGCCTCGCTCTCCACTTGGGGATTACAATCAACAAGGACAAATCTCAAATGTCCCCAACACAACCACTGGAATTCATTGGAGCAGTCTTTGACACAACATCCTGTCAAGCTTCGCTCCCTCCACACAGGCTTTCAAAAGTAAGACACGAAATCCAAGCCCTCCTTCCACAGACCCTCATTCCACAGACCTATGTACCAGCACACCTTGTACTGCAACTCTTAGGCTCCATGGCGGCTGCGAATAATCTAGTACCACTGGTAAGGCTGCACATGAAAATACTGCAGTGGCTCCTTTCTGCACAATGGTCGATCTTAACTCACCCACTCGATCACATGATACATCTTACAAACCGTTGCAAGGAAGAAATTATATGGTGGATGAAGTCACAATCGAATCTTTGGTGTTGACCGTTCTGTCTCCCCCAGCCCACGACCACGGTGACCATGGATGCTTCCCTGTTAGGGTGGGGGGTGGGGGGGTTTCCAGGGAAAGATGGTCCAAGGCACCTGGTCCCCCATGGAGGCCAATTTGCACATAAATGTCCTGGAACTGAGGGCAGTTCTCTTAGCATTGCGAGCGTTTCATACATCTCTACCTTCTGGGACTATTGCAATTCAGTCGGACAACATGTCAGTCGTTTGGTATATCTACAAGCAAGGCGGAACCAGGTCTTACCCCCTGTGTCGGGAAGCCATGAGGATTTGGCACTGGGCGATAGCTTCCAACTGCTTTGTTATAGCAACACACATTCGCGGGAGTTCCAGCCTTATTGTGGACAATCTGAGCAGGAACATCCTGATGCCTCATGAGTGGTCTCTCAATCCTGTAATAGCGGATTGGATTTTCCGCCACTGGGGCAAGCCTTGCTGCGATCTGTTTGCTTCACCCTAAACAAAAACAGAAGCTACTTTGCCCTGATACCCCATCAGGGGGAACCCCCGAGGGACGCTCTTAACACACGATTGGCCCCTGGGTCTACTGTATGCCTTTCCTGCATTTCCCCTCATCCCGAAATTCCTCCAGAAAGCTCAAAGGTTGAGAAGCAAAGTAGTCCTCATTGCCCCTTATTGGCCCCATCAAGTCTGGTTCCTGTTCCTATGGCCTCATCTGATTCACAGCCCGTGGATCCTGGATCATTCCCAAGGTCTGTTATCTCATCCTTATTCATCCCAATCTCCACAGCCTCAAGCTCACAGCTTGGGTCCTCCACTTCCAATGATTGCCAGGCTGCCTGACATCTCATCTCCTGTTCATGAAATTCTTCTGGCTTCACACAAACCTTCCACCAGGAAAGTTTATTCTAGTAAATGGACTAGGTTCTCTGTTTGGGCCAAAGATCAGAACTTAGATCCTTTTTCTATGCCTATTCAGAAGATCTACAGTATCTGACAACTCTTCTACATGCAGGAGCCTCAGCATCGACAGTCACTGTGCATTTAGCAGCTATTGCCAATTTTCATAATGAATTTGATAATTCTTCTGTTATGTCACACTGCCTGTGCAATACCTTTTTGAAAGGAGTATTACACGTTAATCCTCCGGTCAATCCGCCCCATAGAACCCTGGAACTTGACCTTGGTGCTTCATTCTCTCACAGGCCCTCCTTTCGAGCCTTTTGATTCATGTGATATAAAGTTTTTGTCATGGAAGACCCTACTTTTAGTAGCACTTACCTCAGCGAGAAGAGTATCTGAGCTGCAGGCCTTGAGTGTCAAGAGACCTTACTTGAACTTCCACAGGGATAGGGTGTCCCTTTGTACTGACCCTTCTTTCTTGCCCAGGGTCATTTCTGGATTTTCCATTAACCAATCTATTTACCTGCCGGTTTTCATCCCTCAACATTCTAACAGAGGGGAGTACCTTTTGCACACCCTTGATGTGCATCAGCAGCTTCGTTGTTATTTGGACAGGACTAAATCTTTCAAGAAAACAGATCAATTGTTTGTGGCCTTTGCAGGACCCAGACTGGGTAAACCTGTCTCCAAAGTGACTTTATTGTCCTGGCTTAGAAACATCATTACCTTTGTCTACCAATGGAATAAGCTATCCTTACCTTCCATAATAAAAGCTCATTCTACCAGATCAATGGCTACTACTGTAGCTTTTCATTCCAGAGCTTCTATGGATGATATTTGTGCAGCAGCCACTTGGGCAAGATCTCATACCTTTATCTCTCATTACAAATTGGATTTGGCCTCCGGGGGATGAGCATCTTTTGGTTATGGTGTTCAGGAATATCCTTTCTCGGGGCCACCCAGGACTCGGGTAGCTGGGGACTCGGTCCTAACAGTAAGGAATGAATAAAGATTTACATCATCAGGTAAAGAAGTTATGGGTTACCATAACGTTCCATCTGTGTTGTAGATCTTTATTCATTCATTACTTCCCCCCTCCTTCCCCCTGCATGGACTCCTGGTGGACTTTAGGAACTCCTGGTTAGGGTATTTGCTCAGACAGAGCCTCCTACTGTTTTTTTCTTAGTATCTCTATTATATAGGGGTGGGCAAACTCTATCTGGAGTAACTATGGGAGGGGCATTATGGGTAGGTCTTAGCTGAGAGTTTTTGGCTGGCACAAGCTTGGAAACGGCCATGTCAGTTCCGAGGATGGAACCAAAGTCCTAACAGGAATGAATGAATAAAGATCTACAACACAGATGGAACATTATGGTAAGACATAACTTCTTTTTTTTGCCATTTCCAGCAGCCACAGTGGCCACGGACTCTTCCCAACCAAGGTTGGAGGGATATTTCCTGGGAAGGACACTCCAAGGTATGTGGTCCCCAAAAGACCAGTCTGCACATCAGTGTACTAGAGATGAGAGCAGTCCTACTCGCGTTGCAGGTATTTTAAGATGCTCTTCCTTTAGAGACTATTGCAATTCAGACTGACAACATTTTTGTGGTCTGGTACATCAGCAAACGAGGAGGAACCCAGTCTTATCCTCTCTGTAGAGAGGCTATAAAAGTGTTGTGAGAATGGGCAATCTCATCACATCGCTTTCTAGTTGCAAAGCACATTCTGGGTAAAACCAACATGTTAGCAGACAAACTAAGCAGATCCATCCTGATGCCTCACTAGTGGTCTCTCAGTCAATCTGTGGTAAAAAGGATCTTCCATCGTCTGAGTCAACCTTGCTGTGACCTCTTTATGTCTCCCCACAACAACAAATGCAGCAGGTACTTTGCTCTTATCTATCCTCCTAGTCCACTTGGCCCACCGGTCTTCTTTATACTTATCCCCCTCTTTCTTTGATTCCCAAATTTCTGCAGAAAGCAAGTTCTCTGAAGAGCTCAGTCATCCTCATTGCCCCCTTCTGGCCTCAACAGGTAATGTTCCCCTTCCTGTGTTTTCACCTTCATTGTCCTCCATGGATACTAAAGTCATCTTCAGAGCTCCTCTCTCACCAATCAGGTATCCAACATCCCAATGCCCAGGCCCTCAAACTAACTGCGTGGTTTCTCCACTTCCAGAAATGGTTAGACAGCCCAGGCTTTTGTCTCCAGAACATACCACTGTTTTGGCTTCACAAAAAAAAATCTACTAAGAAAGTTTACAAGAGCAAATGGAGAAGATTCTCCTTTTGGGCTCTGAGTAATGAGGTTTGCCCATTCTCAGCTCCAGTTTCTGCAGTACTTGAATTTTTAGCAACCCTTTTTAAAGAGGGATCTAGTTTCTCTATGATTAATCTGCAGTTAGCATCTTCTCTAATTTTCACACGAGAGACAGAAATTATTCCTTGACTTCTTCCAGATTATACAAAGCATTTCTAAATGGCATTTTTCTTCTCAGACCACCAATTAAGGATCCATCACCTCCCTGGGGTCTTACAGTTGTGCTCCGTGGTCTAACTCAGAAAGTTTTTGATCCTTCAGCTAAAATTCCTTTTATGGAAAACAGTTTTCTTGGTAGCCATTACTTCAGCAAAGAGGATATCTGAACTCCAGACTCTTTCCGCAAATACCCTTTACATAATCTTCCATAAAGATAGGGTTACCTTACAGACAAACCCTTCCTTTTTACCCAAAGTGACTTCTGAAAATAACATTAATCAGTCCATTCATTTACCAGTCTTTCCAAATTTTTCGGACAAAGGAGAGTAAATGCTTCATCTCCTTGAGTTACATAGACAATTACAATTTTATCTTCACGGGACAAAACATATCAGAAAATCAGATCAACTATTTGTTTGCTTTTCACTAGAAAGACTAGGTTTCTCAGTTTCCAGTCAGTCTAGCTAAATGGATTATAGACTATGTTTCTTGGATTTGTGGTGCTGCGGTAGCATTGTCGCCTCACAGTCAGATGCTGTCCGGTTCGATTCTCAGCTAGAGCGTCTTCTGCATTACGACATTCGTGAATGGGCGTACCTTCGTTGAAGGTTGTGCATCAGGGCTGGTAACTCGGCATGTAAAAATCAACAACCAATCATTAGCGGACCGGAGTTCCGCTGTGGCGACCCCTAACAGGGAAAAGCCGAAAGACACAACATTCTCAACGAGGCATGGCCTTGCCTAAACCACTCAAGGCCCATTCAACCATATCCATGGCTGCTTTATCTACTTTTTGGTCTAGAACATCTGTTGGTGATATTTGCGCAGCAGCCACATGGTCCATTGCTCACACCTTTGGTACTCATTTACAAATTGGATATTATTTCTAGAAGTAGAGAGCTTTTGGTTCAACGGTACTCCAAAATATGAGGGCCACTGAAGATCAACGTAGCTGGGGACTCTGTTCCATGGGTTAATGAAGAATGAAAAGGACCACATCAGATTTAAAAGTTGTGTACTCATCATAACTAGGCATCTGTGTTGTCCACTTTCATTCTTCCTCATCTTCCCTCCCATAAACCCCCATCCTTCAACTTTCTTTAGAGATCTGTAGGACTATGTTTTGGAACCAGCAGTTCCAGGTTTGAGCCCGCCCTTTTTTCTCTCAGCTATCCCTGTCTCTCTGTGGTCATAATGGCATCAAACTCTATCTGGGGTAATGGGCATTATGGGTAGAGGGAGGAGCTCGAGAGTTGGATCCGAAGTCTGGAGTATGCAGCAGAGTTGGATCCGAACCAATGGGTTGAGGAAGAATGAAATTGGACAACACAGATTAACAAGACTTCGAACTTACATTATTGTTGTAGTCAGTGTTTTTCCTTCACTCTCTCCCATTCTGTACCCTGTTGATCACCTGTTACATTCTGTTTTAAATGTCTTTGTTTTCTGTCAGCACCACCCATTCAGTTAGTGCATTCTGTTGATCTGCATTTCTCTTTTCTGTCTCTCTCTCTCAGTGAAATACTTTCACAAATCAAGGGAGTAATTGTTCCCTTTAGTCTGCTGCCTGTGCCCAGTCTTCAACCTTTATTTTTTAGGGTGATCGTGTCACAGTTCCTCTATATAATGTAATGTACCCACCCACTTCATGTCCCTCTGTTCCTTCTGCTATGTAGTAAGAGCCCCAGCTCATCTAGTCTTTGTTTGCACCCATTTTCGTCCATCCTTCACACCATTTTGGTTGCTGTCCTCTGAATTCCTTCCAAAACCCTAATATTTGTTTTCCTGAATGGACTCCAGAATGGCACACATTATTCAGGATGTGCTATATGCAACTCACTATAGAGAGGAAAAACTACATGTTCTTCACTGTGTTCATTGCAGCAGTATTGCTGACCCTTTAGACTCTTACTGCAGAAGGTTTATTGTCTGGCATACCTTCCAGAGCTTTTCACTTTTTCTTCTCTCAACTGGGCAGATGCCATGCCTGGATGTCAGAACATCTGTGCCTACACCATTTAGTTTTCTTGAATCTGGAGTTGATAACGAATGCTAAACATTGTCAATCCATCAGCTTGGCCTGGCTTGCAGATTTTAAATAATACGCCACTGGAGAGCACTGCTCCTTATGTTGAAATCATTGTATGCAGTTTAGAATGCTAGTTAATTGCTGCAGTTGCTGTGGTTAATGTTGCTTTCGGGTTATCAGTGGTCAGGTTTGATTTTGTTATCTAAAGCTACCAGCTGTCTTTCTGTCGAGGAAAAAAAAAGAAACCAATTCCACATCAAGATTTTTTATAGTCTGTTTGTTTTGTTTTTCAGACACAGAGGTTAATAGCACATGTTGTTCACATTATTTGAACATATCAAAATATCATATTGTTCCCATTGTGTGTGGTTCAGTCAAGGCTGTAAAGTAGAGAGCAAACTATTTCCAAGACTGATAGAATGATAGAAGGCTGTGTGCCTTGTCTTGGGCCACAGCAGATCATTTGTGGATGCCCCAGTTGGGAAAATGGAGCTGTGCCCACACAAGAGGAGACACTGAGGGGTAGACAAGTGTACAGTTTGAATCCCAAGGTCTCCAGGACTTGAGAGTGACTTGCCCAGTGAGGCACTTTCACAGCCTATGTTGAGCAGCTATCTGGCCAAGTTCTCTGGATGTGCCTTTTAAGAGGCTGTCACTCTAAGAGAAGAAAGTAGTCCTCCAGAACCTGTATGCTACAGATGTCGATTGGTCTAGATTCCTGTATTGTCATAACTGAGAATGAGGACAGTATACCTCAAGATCTTGTTCACTAAGACATCGACTGCTGCTATGACAAAGTTGTTAGTGCTTGCCTATAACCAGATGTTATGAAATTGGCCTTCATTCAAAGAATAGGCCCTGAGCTGAGCAAGCCTACAGCTTTGTTTTTCTTTTAAAACATGCAGCCTCTCATAAATTGGCATCAGTGTTGGGGGGGGGGGTCTGTATCCAAAAAAAGAGGAGCAAGACATCCCCCACAGAAGGTTCTGATATTTCAGTCTTGAAGGTGTACAAACTGGCTGATACTGACCAGATGTCCTCCCTCCTTGCCTGCATACAACAGAGTTTGCCTGTATGTAACAAAGTGTAACTAAACCATAACTTATACAGCTAAAACACCTGTACTATTTTACCAGGACTTGGACATTAAGCAGTAATTAATTTTAGTTCAATCTACCTTGGTACAGTTTGCTGGTGAACTTGTAACAGGGTCTCAAGTTGCATACAAACCTAAAAAGTAACTATTAGGAGCTTGAAAATGTTTTTTCCATGTGATGTGCACAAGCGTAAGGCATAAGCATCAACTTTCATGCATTTGAAAATGTTTTCTACCACCAGTGTGTGACTTGCTCTTTCCTTTTGTAGTTAGAAGTGAGAAAATGGACCAAACACTAACCTCCTAGTTTGATAGCCTCCATCATGTGACCCTGCCCTGGAGCCCATAGCACCACCACCCTCTACCAGGAGATTGGTTAACTGCCTTTCCACCTTATCCTTTCCAGTTTCCAGCCCTTTATTTAACCAGACACAGAGCTATCTAGCCCTCTTTTCCACTTACTTCTCCACCCAGAACATGAAAAGAGGAACAATCTGAATGAAGAGCCCTAACTTCACCACCTGGAATCTGAAGAGAGGAAAAATCTAACAGAAGACCACTCACTAACCTTGTAGATTCATGAACAGGCCTTGATATAGTAGGCCATATACTGTAATACCATAGAACCATGCTCTAAGATGAGGTGCATTCTCCCTCTCACTGTGGATACCCCACAGCAACCAGGTGTAGATGTTCTAGCCACCTGGCCTGCTTTTAACATAATTTCTGTAATTTACATTAAAGTAAAAATTATCCCAGGGCCTCAATCTATACTGCTGTATTTTTTATACCATATACAGTTTGCCTACACACAGAGAAGATCTGATACCTATTTTTATTAAAGATTTTATGTACTCTGCAGTTCACTACTTGGCTTTTTATTTCCCTGGGTACAAAAAGCCTATACAAAAGTTTCTGAGTTCTCAGACTGAATTTGCATTTTTTTCCTACTTGTGCACATTCATGAGCTCTGTAAAATAAGCACTGAGACTTGATTCCACTGTAAGCTATTCTCTGGATGCATGTATTGCTCAAAACATGGGAGTCACCTAGGCCACAGTAGACTACTTTATCAGAATTACAGTTGAATTTATCCTTAATCCTTAATTTCATACCATTTATAGCAGTTTCATTTACCTCTAATATGTAGGGGCAAAACTTACATGAACCACATTTGTGCATGTAACCTGCCTTATGTAGTTTGTCTTGGTATTCTAATAGGGATTTTATGTTCTGCCCTTTATGGAAAACACAATTGGATTTATTCCCCAAAATTGTTCTCAAATCTGTTTTGTTAGTTAACAGTTTCAAGTTCTTTTCCAAAATGTTCTTAAAGTGTAGGCGTCAACTGAAAAAGTAGTTAGAAAACAGAAACAACTGCAGTCCACTCGTGCAGGCTGGACTCATCTGCAGCTCAGGTGAACCCAAAATACTTGGCACCGGGTGAACAGTTAAGTGTGAAAGAGCAGAATGTGTCTGGCACGAGTGGACTGCCATCTCAAAGGGCTTCAGCTTCTGGTTTACTACACATTAGTTCACAGGTCAGTGGTTCCTCTTTTCAAAATAACACTGGCAATAATAACACAGCCACCAATGGTTCAAATGGTGGCACAGATTGCCTATTTCAGTGGCTGGACAATAAATATGCGTTGTGTGTGGAGGCAAGAGAGGATAATATGGATTATTTCCTCGTTAGTAACTTGTCACAATTCAATAAAGTCCAAAAGTAAAAAAAAAAAAAAAAAACTACAAATGGACAACAGTTATTTTAGAGAATGTATAAGGAAGAAAGTAGTGCCTAAAGGGTTACGCATTTGGCGATACCCGACCGGGGTCACAGCTAATTCTTCCTTTTATAAAGATCTAATTAAGCTCTCTGACCAGTTTGGGTTTGGTTACATGAATATGGTAATCAAACACAATGAGGAGCAAATCACCATTCTGGGTCAAGAAGCAGAAAAACTTGATAAAAAGATCACATAGGACCCTCTCTTTCCAACTAATAGGTTTGACTTATACCCGTATCTTTTGCTCCATCGAGGAGCAAATTAACACAGTTAAGAACAGGAAAATAAAAAAAGATTGCAAGGGATGAGAAAGATTACAACTCCAGCTGTGCATACCCCCCACCACCTCCCTCCCAGGAATGGACCTCTAAACAATGGAGCACCAACAGTCAGGATTTGGATGACAATTTTGGTGGCCAAGACAACTTTAATAATAATGGTGATGAGTCTTATTTAGAGGAAGACCAACCCGCTCCATGAAGATCGGAACGGATAAGGAACAAGCAGAATCAGAGAGGCTCACACCAGGTGAGACAACAAATGGACACCTACCAGCAAGGTTACAATGGAAGGAACAGGGGACATTACAGGGGTGCATGGAGGGGGAGACGTGGGAGGAACTAATGATAAACAAGAGTAGAAGACAAACAGAGTAACCAACAAGTAGCGTACGGTCCCAGGACTTCACGGGTCTTTGCAGAAGTATATCCACAGTAAATGCAAAGATATTGCTAAGGCTTCATGGATAAACATCTAAATTCATGTAAAAATACTAAAAATCACAATCTTATAAAGTGATCCAATTTAGTGGAAAATACTTATATGTGTGTACACACAAATCCATTAACAAAGACATTAATGAAACATATAACTTTTATATTTCAATACAGCCAAGATGTTACATGGAGGAACTAATGATGTTAAGTTGTCTATCTCGCCTTCATTCTTGCTGGTTGGGGTTCGGAGCTGATCCTCTGCTCCGACTCTGCCATCTTCAATAGCTTGAGAGCTGTTTACTGGCTCGAGGCTACCCCATATCCCATGATGGCTGGTGCTAGCTATCCAGATCTCGTTTGCCGCTTCGGACTGCGAGGTTGTCTTACTGTCTCAGGCTCGTATACTTTATTGTATTTTTACTAATTTTACTAACATTTTTTCTTTATAGTGTACCTAATTACTTAGTTGTACTATTCCCCAAGATAGATTCCCTAGATAGCATTTATCCCTCTTGTTTTTCTTGAAAACTCGTTTTACTTAGAGAGTTTTCCCCACCCCTCCCCCTCCCTTCCTTTAGTGGTAGCCGTTTAAGTTAGAGGCTAACCCCTTTCGTTTTATTCTAGTTGTAAAAAAAAAAAATATATATATATATATATATATATATATATATAATATAGATCGTTTTTAGGTAGTGTCAGTAGTAGTAGACTTGCTTAGTTTTTTGTTAGTGTGTGTTAGCTGTATAGTTTAGTTAGTTCTACCTGCTAACTTGTTTTTTGGCTTGTTTGTGTGTGTGTATTTCTCCTTGGTGTGCGTGTGTGGTAACGTCCAAGGATACTAAAGTGTCCGGATTCAAGAAGTGTGACTCATGCTGTCAGAAGATGTTTCTGACAGATGGTCACACTTCTTGTGTCTACTGTCTGGGCGCGGTGCACCTGCAGGACTCTTGTTCGGTCTGTCATGCTTTCAGCCCAAGGGTCCTGCAGGAGTGCAAAAATAAGTTAATCCTTCAGGGTTTGCTTAAGCCACAGGATTCACCAGCTAAGGCTCAGCCTGCAAAATCCTTCAAGCCACCCAAGTCTTCGGCTCCAAGTTCTGAGCTGTCGTGGGTGAAGCACCACCATCCGCCTCGGCTCTGGCTGGAGCCGATGTGCCTCCCTCACAGTCGGCTCCAACACGAACTTCGGAGCCTTCCGTGAGTCGAAAAAGATGTAGGTCTCCCTCCTTGGAGTTGATACGCTCGGCTCCACGGTCACCTCTGCTCCAATCGGAGTGCAGTCATAAGTCCTCCCACTCCTCTCGGTCCCCCAGACTTTCAGATCATGATTTGGAGAGAGTGGTCAGCAGGTTGTTGAAATCGCAGGCCCTAGCAAAAATGTTGTCCAGCCCCCCTCATCAGGTGTCAGCTTCATCCACTTCTGCAAATATTCCTCCTCCATCTCCTCCCTTGAGTTCGGAGCCAGAGGTCGTTGGGGTTCGAGTCGTGGAACCATCGGCTCTGATACCTTCTCCTTTGGTTCCGAGCCCATCCTTGGTCCCATCCTTGGAGGGATCTGGGTGCCGGGACTCCCTCGTCGGCTCCGAGGGGGCAAGTGGCATCGGACCCTTGTCCGACCCCGCTCTCACTCTTGGAGCTTCGGCGCAGGTGAGCTCGGCTCTTACTTCGGCTTCAGAGCCGTCCCCCTTGGTGCGGAGAGGGATTCCGATTTCTTCGGAAACCGAGTCTTCTCTGCATCTGGGCAGGGACGCCTTCAAGGTCATGAGGAGTGTACTGGCCCCTGAGCCAGTCCCACGATCAACCCCATCGGCTCCACCCCCTATGGTGCCTGCGTCTGCCTCTGCCCCTCCTCATGACCCCAAGCGTGGGAAACCAGCACTCCAGGGCACCTCTTTGGGTGTTTCTTCCTCTTCCGAGGCCTCCCCTGATCACTCAGAGGAGCCACCTCGTAAGAGGAAGTGCAAGAGGAAGCACGTTGACTCCCCTGAGTCTGTTACATCAGATAACAACTTAGAGGATTCAGAAGGGTCTCCAAGATCCCCCTCTGAAGATGTCTCCTTTACAGACATCCTTGAAATCCTTAAGCAGAGGGGGAACTGTAATTCCCTAGCCCCTTCTGAGGATGAGTCTGTATTTCTGAATGCGTTTGCTTCCTGACGTTCCACCTCCTGGGTGTCTCCGCCTTTCGTCCCACTTATGTCTGTGGTGGCTCGGAAGGCGTGGTCAGCTCCAGACACAGTGGAACCAACCCCCAGGAGACCTGCTAAATTTATAACTGCACCTCAAGACAAACAGTTTTTATCTAAGAGCATACCTGTTGATGCCATGGTGGTAGCAGCAGCCACAAAGAAGGAGTTGGCAGAAACTTCGTCATCTGTCCATCCTCCTAACAAGGAGTCTAGGACTATGGACAGATATGGGAAGCGAATGTTTGCTTCAGCGACCTTCTCGATGAAGTCTGTGAATTATTTGTGCCATTTCACCCACCTTCAGAAGGATCTCCTTAAAGAGCTTGGAGATACCCTCCAAGATCCATCAGCTGTGGGGGCTCAAGCTAAGGTGGCCTCCCAGCTGGCGACTCTGAATTCAGTTGTTAACTCCTCCATGAGGCTCATTTCTTATGCAGCCAATGGTGTGAGTAGAGCCACAGGCACAGGCGTCGCCCTTAGGAGGCACGCATGGATGCGGCTATGTAATTTTGCGGAACACTTCAGAGAGTCTTTCACCAATACCCCCTTTGATGGCTCTGCTCTCTTTGGACCACAGGTGAAGGACACACTAACCAGGTGTGAACAGGAAGGCAAGACTCTCTGTGCCGTGGGAGTCCATTTTTCCACTCCTTCCAGACCATACCCCAAGGGTCAGAAGAGTGGAAAAATGTGGTTCTGTAAGTCCCAGGGAGCCTTGCCTGACACACATGGTGAGTTCCCCTCCAGGGGCAGAGGAGGGAACAATAACAGACGCCACCCTCGTGGCAGGGGGGGGGGGTCCTCAGAACCAGGGCAGCAGAGAATCCTCCTCTGAAAAGCCCTTTCAGCATCCCTGAAGGGTTGCCCGGCTGCCCGCCTCTGGAGGCAGTCGGGGGAAGACTTTTGCTGTACCCCAAAGCCTGGCAGAATCTAACTCAAGACAAGTGGGTACAGTTAGTCTTATCCGGAGGTTACAGAATTCCCTTTGCTCAACCCCCATTATTGTCAAACAAGTCCCTTCCAGATGTTCCACCCAATCTGAGGGATCAAGCAGCCAAAGAAATTTCAAAGCTGCTACACAAAGGGGTTATCCAGGAAGTCCCAGCAGACCAGATCAGATCCGGAACTTACTCAAGGTTCTTTTTGGTACCAAAAAAGAAAGGGGACTGGAGACCCATTCTGGATCTCAGCAGACTAAACAGGTCTGTACAAAGAACAAAGTTTTGGATGGTCACGCTACAGTCCATTCTACCCTTCCTGGGTCAGGACAATTGGATGTGCTCTATAGATCTTCAGGATGCATACTACCACATCAAAATGCACAGGCGCTTCAGAAGATTCCTTCAATTCCGGCTGGGAGCCAGTCATTGTCAGTTCAGAGCTCTGCCCTTCGGTCTTACCACAGCCCCCAGAGTGTTCACCAAATGCATGGCAGTGGTTACGGCTCACCTGAGACGTCAGGGATTCCAGTTGTTTCCATTCCTAGATGACTGGCTCCTCACTGCTTCCACCGGGCATCACCTCCTGCACGCCAGGGACTACACTATCAAAACTTGCTCCAGGCTAGGTATCGCAATAAATTTAAAAAAATCTGCATTGTTGCCCTGTCAGCATATCACTTATATAGGCTCAAATCTAAATACTAGAAACATGTTTGCGAACCTTCCAGCAGACAGGGTATCACTAATTCGCCAACAAGTACAAATTTTGTTAACATGCAAAACGATTCAAGTCAGGTTCATTCTCCGAACACTGGGTTCCATGGCATCAGCAATTCTTCTTGTCCCCCTGGCCCGCTTTCACATGAGAATCCTCCAGTGGCTTCTATTCACACAGTGGTCCTTCCAACAGCTTCTCATGTCTCACAAGATTATGATCACAGAAGCATGCAAGAAGCACCTCGCTTGGTGGATGGTCTCCCCATCAGTGTCGCAAGGCAGACCATTTGTGCCATCCCCTCCAGTTGCCACATTGACCACAGACGCCTCCCTGATAGGGTGGGGGGGGCATTATCAGGGCAGGACAGTCCAAGGCACCTGGCAGCCTCACGAGTACCATTTGCATATAAATGTCTTGGAGATGAGAGCCGTGCTTTCAGCGTTGCAAGCCCTTCAGGACTCTCTCCCTCCTGGAACCATTGCAATTCAAACGGACAATATGTCAGTGGTGTGGTACATCAACAAGCAGGGCAGAACTAGATCCAATCCTCTTTGTCGAGAAGCACTCAGACTCTGGTAGTGGGCGATCTCTTCCCAACGTTTTCTGATCGCAACGCACATCCCTGGGAGTTCCAACGTCATCACAGACAGGCTCAGCAGAGCAATTCTCATGCCTCATGAGTGGTCTCTGAATCAGGTAATTGCGGAACAAATCTTTCGCAAATGGGATCAGCCTTGTTGCGACCTGTTCACCACACCTTTCAACAGCAAGTGCAGCAATTTCTTCTCCCTTCTTCCACTTCCAGGCCACTTCCCCAGAGACGCTGTAGTCCACGATTGGCCTCAGGGACTTCTTTATGCCTTTCCTCCGTTTCCCCTAATACCCAATCTCATACAGAGAGCAACTGCGTTGGGTTGCAAAATGATCCTTATTGCCCCTTACTGGTCTCAACAGATATGGTTCCCATTCCTGCATCATTATCTTCTCGAGCAGCCTTGGATTCTGGATCCTATTCCAGACCTACTGATTCATCAATCGGGCAATCTGCATCGATCCCTTCAAACACTCCAGCTCACAGCTTGGTTGCTCCACTTCCAACCTTAGCCAGGCTTCCTAGTATTTCCTCCTCTGTGCGGGAAATTATCATCTCATCACACAAATCCACAACTAGGAAAACTTACGCTAGCAAGTAGAAACGTTTTTCTTGCTGGGCAGAGGCTAAGAATATAGATCCCTTTTCGGCCCCTGTCCATGAGATTCTGGAATTTTTAGTGGAACTCTTTCATTCTGGTTCTGCTTCTGTTACAGTCAGGGTTCAGTTAGCTGCCATTTTGAATTTTCACATTGGGTTGTCTTCTTATAACATCATGTCTCACAAGCTGTGTAAAGCCTTCCTCAAAGGAACCACTTCTCAGGCCCCCAGTGAGGGATCCCCCACCTCTGTGGGATCTAAACTTGGTGCTAGCTTCCCTAATCTTGCCACCTTTTGAACCTGCAGCATCTTGCTCCATTAAGTTTTTATCCTGGAAGACTCTCTTTCTGGTAGCCATTACTTCTGCCAGACCTGTTTCAGAGCTTCAGGCTCTATGTATTCGTCCCCCATACTTAGTTTTCCATAATGATAGAGTCGCTTTAAGGACCAGTCCTTCCTTCCTTACTAAGGTCTGTACATAAAATAATTTGAATCAGTCCATAGACCTTCTTGTGTTCTTTCCTAATCACACCAATAACGCAGAATATAAATTGCACCAGTTAGATGTTCACAGACAGCTGCATTTTTATTTACATAGGACTAAGGATATCAGGAAGTCGGACCAACTCTTCCTTTCCTATGCTGAGGGCAGACAGGGCCTTCTGGTCTCAAAGGTAACATTATCTAGATGGTTGTCTCACATTATTTCATTCATTTACCAGCTGAGAAACAAGAAATTATCTACCAAACCTAAAGGCCACTCTACTAGGGCATTGGCTACCTCAGTGGCCTTCCAATCTAGGTTGCCCATGGAATCCATCTGTGCAGCTGCTACGTGGGCCAACCCACATGCCTTCATTTCTCATTACAAATTAGACATTGCTTCCAGGAACAGGGCTGATTTTGGTTCTGCTGTTCTGAAGAGTCTGTTCAATTGAGCCACCCAGGATAGTAGGTGCTGGGGACGCTGTCCCAACCAGCAAGATTGAAGGAGAGATAGACAACTTAACATAAAGAAGTTATGTACCTGCCATAACGTTCCATGTTAGTTGTCTTCTTCTCGCCTTCTTTCTTGCGTCCCACCCTCCATCCCCATATCCTAGTGTATCGAGAGGAGCTCCCTTATTCAGATTTCATTGGCTGAACCTTCTCTTGTTGTCCTTCTGCTTAGTTAGCTTCATAGTTAGGTCCAAGGGGCTACTAGGGCAGAACTCTTCCTTAGTTATGTCTGGAATAGCTTTTTCAAATGAGATCTTGATAGCTAGCGCCAAGCATCATGGGATATGGGGTAGCCTCGAGCCAGTAAACAGTTCTCGAGCTATTGAAGATGGCCGAGTCGGAGCCGAGGATCGGCTCCGAACCCCAACCAGCAAGAAAGAAGGGACTAACATGGAACGTTATGGTAGGTACATAACTTCTTTTTCAAACAAATCCCTTGCACAGAAATGGGCACATGAATTTGTTACCCCCTTTATCTGTTCATTTGAACACAGAAGGTGATTTTAAGGTGTATAACTACACAGATGTGGATGTTAATGTACACTTAAGTAGTCTGTTGTCTAAAGGTTTCACTTACACTCCTAACAGATCTTCTAATGTGGTGAACGCCATTGTGGATTTAAAACAGTATGTGAGAAAACTTAATCTAAACTTATTTCAAGGTGTGGATAATATACACCCATTGAAAGATGTTCTTCATTCCACATTGCTGCAGTCCTAACTATTGGTAGTCCGCTGTCCAGTCGGCCCGAATACCAAAGTATATGGCTGACGTCGGTCACGGCGCATTAGACTGACGTCAGTACGTCAGGGTACTAATGCGCATGACCGACGTCATATCCTCAGTCTTTTTTGCCGCATGGTCCGATGCAGAAGCAGTTTTGCGAGTGCAGGTTGGCGTTCTGAAAGTTTCTGAAGTCAGAGTTTCAGACCGAATCAAAGTTGGCTAAGTACCCGTTGGGAATATTTTGGTTTTTCTTGCCTCCGTATTTAACCGGATGTCAGAAAAAGTGAATAACTGTATTTCTTGTGGGAAACAGATACCTCATAGGGATTACCATACTTTGTGTATACCTTGTTTAGGGCCTGAGCACGACGTTGTTGGATGCCGCTCTTGTGCTAGATTTAACAAACGCACTATTAAGAGAAGGTTAGACTGTGCCAGGTTAGTGTTTGGGAAGCGTTGTAATTATAAAATGCCGTCGGATGCTCCGACGCCCGCTTCAACCAAAAAGCGCAAGGACAAAGCAGGGAAGCCTAGAGTGGAAGAACCGACGGTCCCGGACGTCGGTTCTTTAGAAGGCTCAGTGGAGCCGGAGGTTCTGCCAGGAGTTTCTTTGGAGTCTCAGGGAGAAACTTTACTGTTACAGGATGTATCCTCTCAGGAAGTAGGCCAGGCTGAAGGGGCTTCTCAGGTGGCTGTTCTTCCCTCTCTTCCTAAGGTGGTTGGGGCCTGCGCCTTCTGTTTCTAAGGCTTCTTTAAGAGGCAGGCCTACTTAAGCTTCAGTGGGGTTTCTCCGAGTGTTTCAGGGTCTTTGCCTAAGAAGCATATGCTAAAAATGGCAGAGGATTTGATTACAATGATTAGAGGTTCTATGCCCCCTCCTGATAAGAGGCCTAGGGTGGAACCTGAGTTTGAGAGTTGTGAGCAATGTTCGGAGGCTTCTGAGTCTTGGCTGAAGACTTGCAGGAGTATCCTCCTTATTCTGATTCTGATGTGGATGATTCTACTCCTTCAGCTTCTCCTCCGGAGGATTTTTCTTTTCAGAGACTCTGCATTCCATGAGGGAGCATTTTAAATGGGAAGGTCAAGATTTCTCTGATTCCAGGAAAAGGCTTAGAGAATTCTTGTTTTACCCCAGCATAGGCCTTTAGCTATACCTCCTGTTCTGAATGTGGTAGAAGATGTTTTTGCAGAGGCTTCCCTGAATCCTGACTCTTGCCTCCTGCCCCTGTTAAACCGGATAGGTACTATAGGGTGCCTGAAGCCCATAAGTATCTTTTAAGAGTCCTAGGGCAGACCCAGAAACTGTCTCTCAGGGGCCTAAAGGTGTGAAGGCTTCTGTGGTTAAAAATCCTGTTCCTCCTGATAAAGAGGCAAGGGCTTTGGATAGATGGGGAAAGAAAGTGTATACTTCTTCCACTTTAGCCATGAGGCGTTGAATTGTCAGTTTCATATGTTAAAATATCAGAATTATCTCCTTTCACAATTGAAGTCTAAGGTGGATGCTCTGGCTGAAGGTATTGAGTGTAAAGAGTTGCAGGATTTAGTTCATGTTTCTGAACAGGTGGGTAAGCATTCCTTGCAGTGTGGTTTTGATGCTGTGCAGGCCTCCTCGAGGTGGCTGCCACTGGTTCTGTTCTTCGAAGCACGCCTGGTTAAGGGATCAGAACTTAGCTGAGCATGTTAAGACAAGGATTTTGGATGCTCCTTTACAGTCTGATGTGTTGTTTGGTTCGCCTGTGGAAGCAGTTTTAAAGAAAATGGAGGACAAGGCTAAGTCTATGCAAACTGTTAAGGATTTTTGCAGGTGCAGCCTCCGAAGTTTAGTAGAAATTGGCCTGCTAAGGGGTGGACTTATCCTGCTTATGATTCCCAGTCTAGGGGTAGGTCTAGACGTGGTAGAAGCAGAGCTCAAGGTTCTTTTAGGCCTAGGACAGGAGTTCACCTGCTCAGACTTCTGGTGAGGGCAGGGGTCAGTCCTTTCTAAGCAGACCCAATGACCTGCCTTTTCAGCTGCCAGTACATTCTCGCCTGGCAGCACCTTTGGGAGGAAGGCTGTCTCTTTTCAAAGAAAATTGGGATTTAATTACCCAAGACAGATGGGTTCTGGATATCATTCACCACGGTTACAGGTTTTATTTCCATACCTTGCCTCCTTTCAAAGGCATGCCAGACATTCCTCCTCTACAAAGAACAGAGGCTCACAAGCAAATTTCTCTGTTGCTCCAAATAGGGGCCATTCAGTCAGTTCCTGTGCCAGAAAGGCCTAGGATTTTATTCTACCTGTTCCTAGTACCAAAGAAGGGGAACACGTGGAGACCAATTTTGGATTTATCTATCCTCAACACTTATCTGGACATTCCCAAGTTCAAAATGTTGACGTTACAACAGCTTTTACCTCTGCTGGGCAAAGATTACTGGATGGTAACTTTAGATCTCAAGGAAGCTTACCTTCATGTGCCAATAAGACTAAGTTGCAGGAAGTATCTGCTCGAGCTGGAAATTCTCATTATCAGTTCTCTGCATTGCCCTTTGGCTTATCTACTGCGCCCAGAGTATTCACAAAGGTTCTGGCTCCAGTGATAGCTTACTTCAGGCTGAAAGGAATTCAAATCTATCCTTACTTGGACGACTGCCTGATTCTGGCTCAAGAAAAGGAAGACCTTCTACAGCATTTGGAATATGTCATAGCAGTGCTAAGATGCTTAGGGTATTCTGTGAACGAAATAAAGTCCAGTCTAGTACCCTCTCAAGACATGTGCTTTCTGGGTGTGAGACTGAATACAGCAGCCCAGATGGCCTTTTTAACCCCGGACAAACAAAAGAATCTTTCCAGTTACTTCCATCAACTATCTCTTCAGTCCGGGCTGACTGCAAGGACAGTCCTTCAAGCCTTAGGGTTCATGGCATCTTGTATTCTGGTGCTTCCCAATGCCAAACTGCATATGAGGAAGCTACAATGGTATCTCAAAAATCTGTGGACACAGCACTGCCAGGATTTGGACACTGTCATTCAAATAATACCTTGCGTTCAAAAGGAATTTTTGTGGTGGGCTCAGGAATGTCACCTAAACAAGGGACTCTCTGTGACCCGCCAGAGGCAAGTCAGATTCTAACGACAGATGCCTCAGATATTGCTTGGGGAGCTCATCTAAATGGAAAGTGGATACAAGACAAGTGGCCTGCCAGACTACAGCATCTACATATCAACATGAAAGAGATGTTAGCAGTCCAGTTTGCATTAATGGCTTTCAAGGAGTTACTTCTTCCAGGGCAGGTGTTGATTCTAACAGACAACACAACTGTCATGTGGTACATCAACAAACAAGGGGGAACACATTCTTACCCATTGTGCAGACAAGCAATGATTTTATGGGAAACTGCGCTCAGCTTGCAACTAACTCTTCAGGCAAGGTTTCTGCGGAGCACAGAACTCCTTAGCAGATGTGTTAAGCAGACAAATCATGGATCCCCACGAGTGGAAACTGGATCTTCATGTATTTCAGAAATTGACAGTGTCATGGGGAACTCCAGACATAGATCTGTTCGCTTCTCCAATAAACCACCAGCTGCCAAAGTTTTGCAGAAGGGATTTCATCACACAGCTTGGAAAGTGGATGCTCTTTCTTTCAGTTGGAAAAATCTTCATGTGTATGCTTTTCCACCTCTGCCTCTTCTCCCAAAGGTGCTTCTAAAGGTCAGACAAGACAAGCCAAGGATGATTTTGATAGCTCCAGATTGGCCTTGGCAGCACTGGTACCCATTACTGAGGAGTCTGGTAAGGAAGCCTCCATGGCCTTTACCCTTGATTCCACACCTGTTGTCTCAGAGGGACGGTCGTCTGCTCAATGTCAAGCTACACTCTCTTCATCTAACAGCCTGGCATATTCTGTTTTGAAAGACAGCAGGTCTCAGCTTCCTCAACAAGTTTTAAATGTGATTATGGAAGCCAGAAGACCTAGTACAAGGAAAGTGTATGAAAAATGGAAGAGATTTTTATTTTGGACTGCAGCAAAGAATTTGGAGATTTCTGAGCCTAATTTGAGTGTGGCTCTTCAATATCTTACTGAGTTATTGGACAAAGGTTTGTCTTTCTCTTCCATTAAGATTCATGCTGCAGCAATTTCAGCTCACTATGATTGTGACCCACCATTGTTTTCACATCCTTTGTTCAAGCAATTTCTTAGAGGGGCAAAGAATATAAGACCCCAATGAGCTCCTACTCCTGCTTGGGACCTCAATTTTGTGTTGGAGAAACTTACTCTACAACCTTTTGAGCCTCAAGGCTACTGCTGATCTGAAATACTTGTCATGGAAGACTGCTTTTTGTTGGCCATTACTTCTGCTAGAAGGGTTTCTGAGTTGCAGGCCCTTATGGCGGTTGAGCCTTTTGATTTTCATAAGGATAGGGTATCATTACGCACTAATCCTTCCTTTATGCCTAAGGTGGTTTCTAGTGTGGCTTTAAACCAAACTATTCATTTGCCTACTTTTATGCAGATCCCCAAAATAAAGGGGAAAAGATTTTGCACACTTTAGATGTACACAGGCAATTGCGTTATTATTTAAGCAGGACTAAGGATTTTAGGCAGTCTCAGCAGTTGTTTGTTTCTTTTGCTTTGAGTTCAGAGGGCAAGCCTGTGTCAAAACAAACTATTTCTAGGTGGATTGGGTTTTGCATTGCATTTTGTTATTCCCATCATGGCAAGGAGATTCCAGCTGGGATTAGGCCTCATTCCACTAGGGCTACTGCCACTTCAACAGCATTTCTAAGGGGTGGCAACTAAGGATATTTTGGAGGCAGCTACTTGGAGTTCAGTGCATACTTTCTCTAAGCATTACCACCTTCCTCTCTACTCTAAGTCTAGGGCTGGTTTTGCCACAGCTATTTTGCAAGGCATGTTATCAGCTCCTGCTTCCTTATGATTTGCCAGCCTCCCTTACCTCTGCTTTGGGATTCTACCCAATAGTTAGGACTGCAGCAATGTGGAATGAAGAACATAGTACAGTTTTGTACCTACCATAAATGTAGATGTTCGAGGATCCACATTGCTGCAGTCCAATTTACCTCCCTCCTTCCCCTCTGTGTTTAGGGGTGGTTGTGTAGGTGAGATTATATTCTGGTACCTTTGTATATATTGTATATATTTTTGGTGCAGGTATGTTTGGTGTTTTTGGTTTTGGCCTTGTCTTTTTAGGGTCTTCTGACATCTGGGGCAAGAAAAGACTGAGGATATGACGTCCGTCATGTGCATTAGTACCCTGACGTACTGACGGCAGTCTAATCGCGCCGTGACCGACGCAAACAATATACTTTGGTATTCGGGCCGACTGGACAGCGGACTACCCAATAGTTAGGACTGCAGCAATGTGGATCCTCGAACATCTACATTTATGGTAGGTACAAAACTGTACTTTTCTAGTACCTACAATCCCTCAATTGCTCCCATTCTCAACATGTTTGAATGTGTGTGCGAGCTGGATATCAGAACCCACTGTGTAAATGCTAACAGGAATAAGGCTAAAAACAACTTGTGTACTGAAGAGATTATGGAATTAGACTACTTGTCTTCGAACACCAACCTTAGAGTAATGAAACCGGATAAAGGGGGTGGTGGTGTCCTTATGTGGAAGCACGATTATGTGAGAAAAATGAGAGAAATTTTGGATACACCTACACACACACACACACACACACACACTGTTCTTTGAATGAGTTGAATGGTGCGCATTGTAATATTAGGGGTCACTTACAAGATCTGTTCATAGATGGGTTGATTAGTATGGAAGAACAATATTTATCTAACTACCCGATTACCTGTACAATATTTGGTATCCCTGAGATCCACAAGGACATACACCAACTCCCTTTATGTCCCATTGTTGATGCTAGGTGTTCTATTACCCAACCGTTGGCAAAACTCCTGGATTTGGAAATTAAGGGTATTCTAAAATTTGAACCCCAACTATGCATTGACTCTTGGGACTTTTTGAAGAAAATCAATTCAGTGCAATTTAATGAGCATTATACATTTATCACAGTGGATATTAGGGACCTCTATACTGTTATCCCACATGATATTGGGACACAATGGCTTTGTGAATACTTGACAGACAAAAGGATAAGTCAGGATAGAACCAACACATTTTAACAGTTATTGGACATAGTCCCAAAAATCAACTTCATTTTATTTGATAAGAACTATTACGTCCAAAACAAGGGGACGGCAGTGGGTTCAGCATGTTTGGGGGGTATGTATGCCAACATTGTGATGATAGAATGAGAGAAATAACATCTTACTAATTCCCCATTCTTTCCATTCTGTCACATGTATACCCGCTTTATGGACATTTTTATTCTTTGGGATGGTCCAAAACAGCAGATTGGCCATTTCTTGGTATACATCAGCAGCTCTACCTCTTTTTAAAGATTTACGCATACCATCAGTGAGACACAAATAGCCTACTTAAATGTACTACTTAGATATAGTCAACAAGAGATTTATATCTGAGATTCATCGTAAGAGTGTATATTCCAACGATTTCTTACACTTGCCTAGTTGTTACCCTTGTACACAGAAGAGAGGTGTTCTGAAAGGCCAATTTGTTATAGCCGACAGAATGACCTAATTAAAAGGGAGCTTTTTAGATGAATGTGACAATTTTTGTATCTTGTTTCTTAGAAGAGGTTATCCACAAAATTTAGATGATAACATTAAAAATGAAGTCCTGGCTAAACGAGAGAGTGGCCATTTTACCCCCCTCCTGGACACAAGTGCTTTGTAGTGATTATTCCACTTCTAATTTCACTACAAGTGTAGTGATTGAATCTACCCCAAATGTAGTTGTTTCAACGATAGAGAAAGGTGACACCAACTTGTTTAGATCCTGTTTTCTAACTACTTATTCAGTTGGCGCCTACACTATTAAGAACATTTTGGAAAAGAACTGGAAACTGCTAACTAACAAAACATATTTGAGAACAATTTTGGGGAATAAACCCACTTATGTTTTCCGTAAAGGGAAGAATATAAAATCCCTATTTGAACACCAAGACACAAACCACATAAGGCAGGTTACATGCACAAATGAGGCTCATGTAAGTTTTGCCCCTACATATTAGAGGTAGTTGAAACTGCTATAAACTGTATGAAATGAAGGATTAGGGATAAATTCAACTGTAATTCTGGTAAGGTAGTCTACTGTGTCCTTTGTGAGTTTTGCCCATGTTTTTACATTGGCAAAACGGAGCAGAAACTAAAATGTAGAATAGGTGAGCACCTTTGAAATATTAGGGACCATTGTGTAGTTAATGCTTTGGCGAAACACATCAATCAATATATTGACCATAATTCAAGTTTATAGTGTTGGACAACATATCCCCTTCATTAAGTGGAGAAGCCTGGCCCTACCTTTTAGAAAATGCCAAATTATTTTGGCAGATTAGTTTAGATTCTACACACTGGGTTTTTTTTTTAAAAAACCAAATCTGCAAGCACAATTCCTGCCAGGAAAGATAAATACTCTGTCAGACGAGCTAAGCAGAAACCTAATGGATCTCCACGAGTGGAAATTGGACCCACAAGTCTTCAGCATGATAACGAGGAACTGGGGATGCCTGGACATAGACCTATTTGCCTCCCCTCACAACTGCCAACTACAGAGATTCTGCACAAGGACTTATCACAAGCAAGCATGGAAAGTGGATGCTGTATCTTTCAGCTGGAAAAACTTATATGCCTCTCCTCCCCAAGGTACTCCTAAAGGTCAGACAAGAGAAGCCAAAAATTATACTGATTGCCCCAGACTGGCCCCGCCAGCACTGGTACCCAATCTTAAAGAACTTGTCTCAATGCCCAGCCTGGACATTACCTCAAATTCCTCGCTTATTGACCCAACAAAACAGTCAGATCCTGCACAGCCAACTCAGGACCTTAAATCTGGCAGCATGGTGGATATTGTAACCATTCAAAACACACCTCTCTCTAAAGTGGTGATGGATGTTATTTTGGATGCCGGGGGCCTAGCACCAGAAAATCTTTTGCAGATAAATGGAAGAGATTCTGTGCTTGTAACCAGGCACAAGGAATTGACATGATTGTACCAAATATTCCTCAGATTTTGCAATACTTAACTGAGATGCTGGACAAAGGCCTATCCTTTTCTTCATAAAGAAAAAGTGAAAATGTCTAATTCCAAAGTGCCAAAAGAACGGGTCCACTGCTCGAACAAGGAATAAGTTGCAAAACCACCAGTATTCCACATACACCCACTTCAGCTTGAAGAACCAAACTCCGTTGATGCAAAACACAGGTTTATTTGTTTTTTAAAAACACAAAACACTCCATTCAGATAGATGGTTTAGCGCTTTCATCTGATCTCTCAGATTTCTTCAGAACCACCATTACCAATTGACACACCCCTTTTATATCCTATTTGGCGCCAAAAATTATTCAAAGTTAAATAAAACATTAAAAACTTTTCAAAATGAACATTTCAATATTTAAAAACTGTTTGATCCATTATTAACAACCCTGACAATTATTTTATATGCTTTGAGTATCAATACTAAAACAAATGTATTGTATTTTGTTAAAACATAAAACATAAAAACATTTCATATTTGTATTTATATATATATATATTCACCCTTCTTTAATTAAAAATGCTGAATAATTGTGTGCCACCTAAAAATATGTATATGTATATGTTTTGCTTTAACGTAAAAGTATTCCAAGGGTAAACATAACCACAAGGAGGTCAGGCCCTATCTAACATTAAAAAAGGTTTGATGCTAATGTAATCATTTAGACCAGGGGGGGTTGTGGCATCACAAATAATTTGCCACTCACTCTCTTTGTAAGATAGAAAGGTTTTCCAATTACCCCCAAATACTGTCATTTCCACCTGGTCTATTATAAAGAATTTAAATGTGTGTTCTTGTCCTTTATCTAATACATGCCTGCTAAGTGCATTCTTTGTGTCCTTTTTTCTAATTTTATATAGATGTTCATATATCCTCGCCCTGAGTTTCCTTTCCGTCTTGCCTATATAATAGGCTGAGCAGATGGTACACAGGGTACACCTCTGACTGTTACAATTACCCCTAAGACCCTTCACTCTGGTTTTGGAGAAATTGTCCAATATTGTGGTCTTGTCCTCGTTAATGTATTTACAATAATTACAACTACCACAACTTTTTGTCCCACTCCAAATCTTCTTATGGTTTTTATTGATGTCAATAGATTGTACTTCCAATAATTTTTTCAAATTTGGTGCTGTTTTGAATACACAAGTCAATTTAGTCCCAATGTATGTTTTTATGTTGTCATTGCTAATTAACATTTCCCAATATCTTTTGAGAATGTCTATCACAATGTTTGAAAAAGGATTAAATCTGATAACACACACGGTTCTGTTGACTCCTGGACTTGTCTTCTTGTTCTTTGATTCAAAACCAACACCTAGTAGGGACATATATTTAATGTTCCAATTGTTTTTAACCCATAGTGTTACTTCTTCCACCATCCCTTTCGGATATTTTCTCTCTAAAAACATCTTTGCAATACCTTCAATTTCTTTTTCCATGATGTCTTTTGTAGAGGACATCCTTGCTGCCCTTATGCACTGTCCTTTCAAGATGTTCTTGAAAATATGTTTGGGATGACAACTGCCAAATTCAATGTAGTCATTAGAAAATGTAGTTTTCCTATATATCTTTGAACTAAATCCATGTGAAGTTGTACTAATAAATGTATCTAAATAGGCTATCCCACAAACTTCTTTTTTGTATGTGAATCTCAAGAAGTCAGTACTAGAATTGATGAAATCAATAAATCTTGGAATGTCTTCTTTTTGTCCCTTCCATATGATAAAAATGTCGTCCAAAAATCTTGAATACAATGGGATACTCTTGAAAAATTCACTTGGAAAGAGAAATAGATTTTCCCATTCTAGCATGACTAGGTTAGCGAAAATGGGGGCACAAGATGCCCCCATAGCCACTCCCCTAGTCTGCCTGAAATATTCACCTTCAAATTCGATGTAGTTGTGGTCCAAAATTAACCCCATCATATCCAAAATTAGGGATATTTTGTCCCAACTCAATCCTGAATACCTTTTCAAGCTACTCTCAAAATATTCCAATCCTGTTGTGTATGGGATGCAAGAGAATAAATCTTGAACATCTATTGTTAAGAAGATTATTTCTTCTGACCATACATCGACTGTTAACCTACTCAAAAATTCCCAGGAATCTTTTATAAGATGTGGCACTGAGTCATAAATGTGTTTTGTCCACTGGTCAATGGCCACACCCAAATTGTAGGTTTTAGAATGAGAACCTGCAATGATCGGCCTGAATGGTGGTGACTCCAGAGATTTATGAATCTTCGGAATACCGAAGATATGTGCCAATCTTGGGTGTTCAATTCTCAAAAAGTTGTAAATTTCGTTTGTTATACGGTTGTCCAGTAAGTATTCTTCAATCGCCAGATCTATCCTGTGATAACCTATATTTATTTGGTTTAATGAAACTTCTTCATAGTTGTTTGATAAGAAAAGGATGTCCTGTATAGCTCTAGTGTAGTTAATAGTGTCAAAAATAATGATGCCCCCACCTTTGTCTGGCTTCATAAGTCTAATATTTTTGTTGTTCACAATTTGTTGTAGACAATCCCTCTCTCCTTTAGTTAGGTTATCATTAAACAAAAAAGTCAGTGAGTTGGTCTTATAAATATCCCTGTTGAGTTTATAGATGTCTTTAATTACCATCTTTTCAAAATTGACAATTTGTGGATGGGAAGTCGGTATGTATGCACTTCTCTTGTTAAGTCGAGTGGTATAGTTTCCCCTATTTGAAGGAAGGTCATCCCTATCTTGAAATTGTAGGGCCAAATTAAGTCTTCTACAAAATAATTTAATTTCCTTCACCATATCGACTAGATTGAATTTTACAGTTGGGATGTATTTCATTCCCTTACTGAAAAGGTTATAAAAATCTTGAGACACAAAAAATTCAGTGTAGTTGTAAACTTTAAAACCTGCTAGGGTTGAAATCAAAGGGCCCTTCCTATTACTTGTAGTGGAACCGAATACAGGAGGTGCCTCCTTTAAATTAACCAGGTTTCCGTCACCTTTGGATAAGGTATTATTGCCATCTTTTGGTGTGACATGACCTAAATAGTTATAAATATTGTCCTTAGTTGTAACTTTGGGGCTCTTTGAACAGTCTTCTCCTATGAAATGTGTCGCATTGACATCATCTATTTTAGGTTTCAATACTTCCTTTGGTATTGCTTTGGGGGCGGGTGGTATCTCCCTCCTCGAAAATTTGACTGTTCATTGCTCTTCTCATTTCTTTTTATAAAAATTCTATCCCCTTCTTCTCTATCTATGTTAGGTCGTGGCCATACATATACTTTGTGTTCCTTATATAATTCAGTGTCCCTCTCCAGTTTCTTAACTTTCCTGTTATAAACAGTTTTAGCCTTATTCTCTGCATAAACAAATTGCTTGTGGTAGAGGTCCTGCCATTCATCAAAATTAACATTTTGCACAATTTCATCATTCAAGACCTCAATCTCATTCATTAAAGCAGAAATTTTTCCATCATTAAATTTCATTACTTTTTTCATAAAATTAAAACCAAAACTGTCAAATAACTCATTGAATTCGGATATACTTTCCTCCGTGTATTTAATACCCAGCGGTAACTTAAAAAATCTAATACCCTTAGGTACAATACCCATTTGCAAACATTTGTCCAGGTATGCATTATCTATTTTCACACTTTTCATTAAACTTAGTTTTTTACCCATTGTGTTTATTTTTTCTCTAATGGGTTCAGAATTCCCCACAGTAAAATCTCTAGCAAATTCAACATTGTTGTTGTTATTGAAATAATCCACTTTTTCAGTAAAAAAATTGTTCAAACAATCTCTAACACCATAAGTCTTTGTGTCTTTTTTATTTTTACTTACATCATACTGACTAGTATTAATGTTAGTTCTATCAGCAAAACATGAGAGTGTAAAGTTCTCTCTAGTGTCAGTACCTTTTTTCCGCTGCGGTCTCAGACCAAGAGAGGCAGAGTACGACCTAGGTAAAGCCTTGTTCTTTGGCTTAGTCCCCACTCTTGCCGCCTCTTCCTGTTGTAGGAGGCTTAAATCAAAAGTAAAATCCCCATGAGAGGTTAGGTTGATATCGGTTTCCCCTATATCCAAGTCCAAGTCCGTGGTTACGGTTTTTGGAGTTCCCGTTGGTTTAAGAAACCCTTGTCCGTTCGGGATTTCATCTTCGTTCTCAAAATCATCCACATTGGAATGACTTCTAGGTGAAATGTCTCTTAATCCATTACGCGTTTGAGAGCCGGTTGCTCTTACTTGCTGCACGCTCTCCGAGAGCTTCCCCACTAGCTCCAGCAATCTACTAACGTCGCACTGTAGTGACGTGACATCTGCCCGTAGTTGCACATACTCTTCCCTGCCCAATGAAGCCGATGGAGACCCGGTTTCAGCCATCCCAAGAGCGACTACGTAAAGAAAAAGTGAAAATGTCTAATTCCAAAGTGCCAAAAGAACGGGTCCACTGCTCGAACAAGGAAAAAGTTGCAAAACCACCAGTATTCCACGTACACCCACTTCAGCTTGAAGAACCAAACTCCGTTGATGCAAAACACAGGTTTATTTGTTTTTTAAAAACACAAAACACTCCATTCAGATAGATGGTTTAGCGCTTTCATCTGATCTCTCAGATTTCTTCAGAACCACCATTACCAATTGACACACCCCTTTTATATCCTATTTGGCGCCAAAAATTATTCAAAGTTAAATAAAACATTAAAAACTTGGAAATGACAGTATTTGGGGGTAATTGGAAAACCTTTCTATCTTACAAAGAGAGTGAGTGGCAAATTATTTGTGATGCCACAACCCCCCCTGGTCTAAATGATTACATTAGCATCAAACCTTTTTTAATGTTAGATAGGGCCTGACCTCCTTGTGGTTATGTTTACCCTTGGAATACTTTTACGTTAAAGCAAAACATATACATATACATATTTTTAGGTGGCACACAATTATTCAGCATTTTTAATTAAAGAAGGGTGAATATATATATATATAAATACAAATATGAAATGTTTCTATCCTTTTCTTCAGTTAAGATTCATGTCTCTGCCATTTCAGCTCATTACAATACAGAACCACCTATCTTTTCTTATCCATTACTAAGGCAGTACCTCAGAGGGGCCAAAAACATAAGACCTCCAAGGAGAGCACCAGTACCTGCATGGGACCTCAATTATGTCTTGGAAAAACTCACACTGCCTCCTTTTGAGTCAGCCTCTACAGCTGATATAAAATTCTTATCCTGGGAAACAGCTCTGCTCCTAGCAATAACCTCTGCAAGATGAGTCTCAGAGTTACAGGCACTCATGGCTGTGGAACCTTTTATCATTTTCCATCCTGACAGGGTTTTTCTGAGGACAAACCCGAAATTTATGCCTAAGGTAGTGTCCAGTGTGGCCCTGAACCAAACAATTCATTTGCCTACCTTTTATCCAAACCCACAGAATACGGGTGAGAGACTTCTGCATTCTTTGGACATTCACAGGCAGCTACGCTTCTACTTGGACAGAACCAAAGCTTTCAGAAAGACTGAACAACTTCTAGTGGCATATGCTGCAGGATCACAAGGAAAGGCTATCTCAAAGCAGACTATTTCAAAGTGGATAGGCCATTGCATTCGTTTCTGCTATTCACAGCATGGCAAATCAGTGCCTAAGGGCATTAGGCCACATTCAACCAGAGCAGCAGCCACTTCAGCAGCCTTCCTCAGAGAAGTACCAACCAAAAACATCTTAGAGGCTGCAACTTGGAGTTCAGTGCACACTTTTACAAAGCACTATCACTTATCTCTCTACTCTAAATCCAGGGCAGGCTTTGCCACTCCAGTTCTGCAGGGCCTCATAGCCGCTCCTAATCCTATTTAGCCCCAGCCTCCCACCCTTAGCTTTGGGATTCAATCCAATTGTAATGACTGCAACAGTGAAACACGATGAACATAGTATAGTTGTTTACCTACCATAAATGTAGATGTTCGAGTGTATTCACTGTTGCAGTCCAGGTTACCCACCCACCATCCCCCTTTCCTTTGCTGGGACTTATCTGTACTTCTCTATTCTATACAACCTGTGTGGTGTATTTGCTTGTAGATGAAGGAAGAGTTTACTTTACTGCATGCTTGCTTATTGGCATAATTTAGCCTACCCTTTTGGGGGCACCTGACATCTGGGACAAGAAAAACTGAAGAAAATGGCGTCGGCTGCATCTTTTATACCCCTGACGCACTGACGTCAGGGAGGAGGTGACAGGAACCGACGCCGGACCAGGACTTTGGAATTCAGGCTGACTGCGGGTAGCCTGCCATCAGGATAACCCAATTGTAATGACTGCAACAGTGAATAACAGTGAATACACTCGAACATCTACATTTATGGTAGGTACACAACTGTACTTTCCTGCCTTCAGTAGGGCAATGGAGAGAATTAGTAAGAAGGTTTATACTGACTTTTTGTCCTTTTGGACCATCAATTACTAGACCCACATGACCAGATATGCTGTGGCTTCGATTGACCAGGCTTGTCAGGTTATTTTCAAACTCCCTGGTTCTGAAACAAAATCTTCTGCTGTATCTGTTTTGGATTCTACCTGTTACGTGGCTCATCACTCTATCAAGTGTAGCTGTGATGCTGCTGATGCGTCTTCCAGAGCTGCTGCAATTGGCTCTGTCATGATGTGTTAATATTGGCTTCACTTGCTGTCTTTACCTGAAAATATTAAGGCCCTAAGTTCAAAAGGAACTATCCTACTAGGTCTGCTTTAGTTTGCAGGCAGCCTCATCTGACCACTAAAGGCAGGAAGGGTGGTAGGCAAGCTCCTCCTGCTAAGTCTTCTCAGGCTCCTGTGGCTCAGAAGCCTCCTTTATCTGACAAGCCTGCTGCTCTTTGACATTATGTCCCACCCCTCAAACAGGTTCCATTGTCCCTTTGGCTGTCCCTCTGTCTTCCAAACTGGCATCTAATCACCGCAGATTCTTGGGTTCTGTCTGTCATCCATCATGGTTACATCATGGTGTGGAAGTCTCTCCCTCCTTTTTCATGGATTGCTCACCCTACTCTGGAACAACTTCCTCATTTCTGAAAGGTCCTTGGGTGCCTGTTGGACCAGGGAACTATTCGACCTGTCCCTCCTGCACAAGTAGGAAAGCGATTTTACTCCAGGATGTTCCTGGCCCTTTGAAAGGAAGTCACTTAGAGAGCAATTCTGGATCTCTCCTTGCTCAAAACCTTTCTCAAGGTTTCTTCTTTTCAGATGCTTACTCTTCAAACCGTTTCCTCTGATAATGCCACCAGGATTTTCTGGTGTAATTGGATACCTTTGTATTCCTATTCACCATCTTTTCAGGAAATGTATATGTTTCTCTGTTTCTTCCTCTTATTTTCAGTTCTCTTCTTTGCCCATTGGCCTCTCTACTGTCCCAGGGGGTTTTGCAAAATGCCTAGCTCTTGTGATTGCATCTTGACAACCGGTTGCTTCAGCCATCTTCTCCCAGTTGCCTGTTACAGGATATGGAGGTCATCATATCTCTCCTCCAATGTCTGGGGTTCACTATCAGCATTCAAAAGTCTGTCCTGACCGCCTCTTAGGATCATGTCTATCTGGGTTTCAGGATTCAGATGATGACAATGTTGGCCTCTCTTACACCTCAAAAAGTTGTTATTAACAGTTTTCTTTTAGTCTTATACTTCTGCCCCTTGTTCCAGCCAGAGAGTTTTTTTAGCCCTAAGATTTATGGCCTCTTTTGTTCCACTGCTTTCTCTTGCCAGACTGCACATGGAAAAGCTTCAGCTGTACCTCAGTGAAGTTAATTTGGCTTCAGCATTGCCACCATTAGGATTTCAGTCTCTCTCTCCTCCTTTGTCTAAAGCAGGAATTGGAGTGGTGGATTCAGCAACTTACCTTCAAGTATAAAAAGGTTGCAGGTAGCCAAACGCTGTCAGAAACACCAAGGGACCACAACAAACTAAACCAAAGTTGTTTTTATTAAGACAAACTGAGTGCTTTCGTCAAAAAGTATCAAGACTACTTCAAAGTGATACATTAATGAAAAAAGCCTCCGTTTTTATACCCACATGAATTAAAATGTGTTGAAACACACCCCCTAATTAATACAACTCACATTAAAGGTGTAATACATTAGTAACAAATGCTTAATACTACTGCATCCAAAATACTTAATTTTAATAAAACTTCACAAAATTGATTATAAAACTATAAAAAAAATATGTTGTATCACTTTTAAACTTGATATGATTTCAACGTCAATGCACTCACAATGGAAACCTGGTCATTAAGGCCAGGAAACTTACAAGCATTAAGCTTAAGTTGCCATGCCCAACTCTGTTAGCCCCAATAAGTCCTCTCATTGACCACCTCTAGGATTTATTGCCACACTATCAAGACCAAAAAACAAGAAAAAGTGATCTGGATGTTCAAAAGTGTGTTTAGCTAGGGGGTATTCATATTGTTTTTTCTAACATCTAAAATGGTTTATATATGTGCTCCTTAGCTGTCTTTTAGTTTTTCCAATGTAATAACAAAAACATTTTTGACAGCCAAATAACGCCAGGGGTGTTGCAGTCACAAGGAAAAGTGCTTTTGATAAAGACATTGTTAATCTTAATTTCATCACTTACCAAAATAAATCTGCATTGCCCACAGTTGCCACAGTTCATGGTACCTGTTTTTTGTGAGATGTTAATTTCCAAAGGTTTTCACCCTTCTGTAGAAAACTTTTGATGGTTTTTCCTTTTTTATACACAACTACAGGTTTCTCTTGTATCTTGTGCATAAATCTATACAACAAGAATAGAGGGGGTAGTCCTTACCAGAGTCAACATTCTGCCTAACCACCTCTCTAATGTTTTTAATTTGCGACCTAAACAAAGGGAGTATGGACCCATTTCTCCTTTCAGTCTCAACATTAGTTCTAGCAAGAATTATCATAGTAGCAGGATAACTCCTATTATGGCCAAAACCTTGCATTCATTCAGAAACACCTGGTCATCAGAGATCATTCTGACCAATCTAACATATTGGCCTCTCACAATGCCCTTTTTCTGATGGTATGGATGGCTGATATTGTAGCCAACTGTTGCAATATGTTGGCTTCCTATAAGTTGAGGCCTCACTAGTTTTATTAATGGGGTCCTTAAATACTAAGATGTCTCGATAATTAATAGATATGGTACTAGACTTATAAATTAATTTTAAAAAGGAGGTGGTGGAATTAAGGTACTCAACAAAAGGTGGAATATTCTCCCTATTACCTTCCCAGGCAATAAAGATGTCATCTAGGTATCTAGTGTAGGTTCTCCATGGGGAACCTGAAATCTGTCAAACACTAAGTGTTTCTCCCATTGTATTAGAACAATATTGGCAAAGATGGGGGCACAAGAGGCCCCCATCGCAACCCCTCTAACTTGTTAAAAATATTGTCAGTCAGTAAAGAAGAAATTGTTCTCTAAAATGGCCTCCATAAGTGTGGAAAGTACATAAACCTCATCATTACTGAACTTTTTCAATTCAACAAGGAAGTCACTAAACCACTGTAGACCAACATCATGTGGTATAGCATTAAAACGTTACATCACATCAGTTGTGACAAGTCAGTTGGTCAGAACAAGGGATTTCTCTAAGTTTAAAAGTACCAAGAATCTTTGCAGAGATATTCGATCTCATTGACAAAATCTTTAAGCCTGTAATCAGTATATTTAGCAAGGGGATGGGTTTACTATCGTTCTCATAAGAGGGTCACTTATGTTTTTGTGCATTTTTGGTATTCCAAAAATGGAAGAGACCATTGGAAACATAACCTGCAAGAACTCATATAAAGTGTAGTCAATCTCTCCTTGATCAAACAAATCTTTGATCAAGTAATCAATTTTTCTGTAGGCTACATGTATGTAGTTGAGGGAAGTTTCTTTGTAAAACTCACCATTAAAAAGATAAGTAAACATACAATTTAAATAATCGTCCTTGTGCATGACCACTCCCCCTTTATCAGGCTTCATTGTTCTTATATTTTTGTTGTTCACCAAGTTAAGTAAAAGTTGCATTTCTGTTTTGGTCAAGTTATAAAAAAAATCCTGCTTAGGTTTAACCATAAGTGCCCTAAAGTCCTGTTCAACATGTTTTTCAAACAGTAACAGCTGTAACGATAAAACAGGATTAAATGTGGTAGTTCTTCTAATGACTTCGATTTCTGCATTTGTGCAACTGTTACCAAACATAAGCTTAAAATTAAGCTTTCTAAGAAATAACTTTAAATAACTTTAAATCAAGTAACAGCTGTTCAATCTTGACATTATTAGTAGGTACAAAAGAAAATCCTTTACAAAGTAGTTCAGCATGTTCTTTCACATATTTGTTGTTAGTAAAATTATAAAGGTTAAAGTCACCTTGCATATTGTACACTACATGCGGTGATTCATTTGTTTCAGTAGGAGGAATAATGTCCAAATTTTCAAAATGCAACGCCTTTGCTGCTGGTAAAAGGTCCTATTTGAACTCCATCGGTTACCATAATTCGTTTGCTGTTGGTACCTTGCTCCTTGTCCTTCCTGTTGTTGTTTGTTCTTTTTTTCGTAACCTCTCGGAGTGTCTCAGAGCCCTGTTTTTTGAATGGGTGGATTTTTCTTCCGTAACGCTTCCTAGGTGTGGTGCAATTGGATCAATAGTCAGGTGGTTGTCTTCATTGCTACGCAGTGTAGGTGGTTTGGGATAGGCAAGTCCTTTGGAGTAGGCATCCTTGTCACGTCTAATTTTGTTTAACTTTCTTTGCTGGATATTAGAAATGTCTTTAGCAGTCTCCAAGAAAATGTTCTTACAGCAATCGGAACGCTGTTGAAAAAGATCACCAGTGATCTTTTCATTAAGTTGGTTGGGTTCTTTAATGAGTGCTTCAATCTCCCTCTGGTCGTATTTAGTAAGCATTTCAATTAATTCAAGACTGAACCTCTCAAACAACTTTAAAAGGTCTAAGTGGAAGGGTGAGACAAGTAATTAACTCATTTGGGTATTTCCAGCACCTCAACTCCTTGGGAACAATTTTGAATTTTAAACATTCCCATAAGTAGGTGTTTTCCAGTTGGAGCTTACAGCATTTAAACAATTTATTATGTAAAATGTCCATCAGCTGTTGCAAACTCAACCCTTCATTATTAAATCGGTCATTGAGGGGAAAAATTGAACAGACCATTGAGCCAGTTATCAAGGTCTTGCTTTTTAGTTGAATAATTTTCAGAACTACGCAAGCTGTCACGGCTCAACCCAGACCTGCCCTTTCAGCTTTCACTTGCTTCTTGAGAATTGTTCACTGATGCTTTAGACATGGGGTGGGGGGCTTCTTGTGATCACTTGAAAGTTCAAGGCCTCTGGCCCCCATCAGAAGTCGGACCATATCAGCAATAAAGAGATTAGAGCTCTGATTCTGGCCCTTCAGGTTTTTCACCCAATGTGCTGTCCAGGCACTATGAAGGTTTGCACTGACAACACCACATTGATGTGGTATGTTAACAAGCAGGGGAGTACAATGTTTCACTGTAGGCTGGCTCTTCAGGCCTGGGATCTGGCTGTCAATTATCAGTTAACTCTTAAGGCATTGTATGTTCCTTCAGAGTGCAGTCAAGTGACAGACTCTTTGAGAAGGTCCAAAACACAAGCTCATGAAATGAATGGTTCACAGATGTGTTTCTGGACAGAGATCCTCGGGTAGATCTTTTCGCCTCCTCTCTAAACATGCAGCTGCCTCTTTTCTGTTCCAGAGTGCTATGCCACCTGGCATGGAAGACTGACATTCTTTCCTTTCCTTGGAAGGTGATGTTTCTCTCTGCCTTCCCTCCCCTTCCAAGGAAAAGAAAGGGTGTCCGTTTACCATGCCAGATGAGTGCCCTTTCTTTTCCTTGGAAGTGGATGTTTCTGTATGCAATTCTTCCCCTACTTCCAAGAGTCCTGCAGAAGATTCAGCTGGACTCCCCAAACTTCTTACTCATAACTCCCTTTTGGACAAGACAGCACTCTCTCTCCCCTTTCGTAATGCATCTGTCCAGGAGAAATCACCACAAGTTACCTCAGCGGTTGGACCTCCTCACAAAGGACAGTAGTCACTCATCCATCCTCACTTGTCCAGTCTTCAACTGACACTGTGGGTGATAGGGTTTTGATCCCTTTTAGGCACTTCTTTTCTAAGGACGTGCTCGTGGTTTTACCGGAGGCGAGAAAACCTGCAACCAGAAAGTCTTAGTTGTCCGAATGGAAGAGATTTTCTTTCTGGTGCCATGCTCATAACCAGGACCCTTTTTCAGTGGTGGTTCGTTTGGTTCTGTCTGATTTGTGTGAGTTGCTGCAGTCTGGCGTAGCCTATTCTTCTGTAAAGGACCATCTCTCAGCTATTTCTGCTTGTGTGCCCTTGAATCCTCCTTTGGCTTCTCTTTTTGAAGTCAAACATTTTCTTAAAGGTGTCCTGCATCTTGGTACCCCAAGAAAGCGTATTCTTCCTCCTTCGGACCTTAATTTTATTTTAGAAAAATTGACATAGGCTCCTTTTGTGCCTGCAGGTTCAACTTCTCTGCAACATTGTACGTGTGAAGAATACTACAACAGTGCTATAAAGAACGTAGTACAGTTGTGTAAAATCTTACCATAACATAAGGGTCTCCCTTTTCCATCTGCATTTTCTCCTTCTGGATGTGCTTAACCTCCTTTGTCCTATGGATACTTATTTCTTCTGGAGCAATTTAGTTCTGGTTAACTGCGTTCATACATCACCTTTATACCTTGCATGCTGAATGGGGAGCATGCATGTGATGTACAGCACATACAAGATCTTAAGGCTTTGGTATACTGGCAGGAAATTGGTCTGTCCTGGGCAGGAGATTCCTAAGGTGAAGAATTCTGCAACAGTGAAGAGAAAAGCATCTGCTGTTATGGTAACATTTTACATAACTGTACTTTCTTTAGGAACACAAACAATGTGCAGTATGTTCTGATCCTTGGTAGGCTTTTTGCAGTCTCAAGCAAATGATGTTCCTCAACATATGTTGTAAATAGTTTCTGTGCTAATGATGTTGAATCAATTTTATTCCAGTCTGTTTCTGGTAAATTTAAGTTCCCAGCCACTATTATTCTTCCCTCCTGTGTTTCATGCAATAAATGTATGAATTCCTCTAGGTCATCAGCACTTGACAGTGGTCCATACACTCCGACAATTGTTATATGTTCCAGGGTTGTCTTTATTGTCACAGTTACCACAATCTGCAATATTGGTGTCATCACTGAACATGTAATAGTCACAGGTCGCATAACTATCTTTAATCCCTATCAAAACACCTCCACATGATTTTTTTTTTGTTATAGTATCTGTTACAGTAAAAACATTTACTTGGTTTTCTGGTCATTGTTCTTTAATTATTTTTCACAATGGATAACATTAGTCTTGTGGGGACATAGCAAAATGTCTAATAAAAACTTTATTATTAATGCTCCTAGCATTAACAACCATCAGATGTGTATCAAATGTTGCTGTCTGTGAACTTTTAAATTTTTGACTTGGCAAAAATCCTGTCTTGTATTTGTCAAATATTTCAAAGTATCTGCTGCAAAAAATCTCTTCCCCTAGTCTTGGAGTGCACACCATCCTGTCTAAACACGTGTGTTCCCAAAATTAGGTTTGGGTGCCTTGCTCATTTCCATTTTTTAAAATGAGACATTTCTTTTCATGTAGGTAGTTCTTAAAATATCTTATCATTCAGTGACCTGACTCTCCTTTCTATATGTGATATGTGGAAACTGCATTGTAACACCTGCACAAGCTCTGCTTTGCTATCTAAGAGGGCTTTAAGTCCCTTACCAACAGTCAGAATAGTTCTTGTGGATGAAATAATTTGTACAAACATGAATAAGAAGAGAGCCATACTTTCTTAAATTAAGGTGTTCAAATACCGTTCTCATAGCCACTGTTTTGCTCCAGGCAAGCATAACCATATTTGATGCTCATTATTTTCTCTGCAAATGTAGCTATTGGTTCCTCTAATAATTGAATTTCCAAGTAGAATAGTATAATTTCTGACAACATCTGAAGAATCCTCAACTTTTAATTCAGTAGTATTTGCTCTGTCAATTTCCACAAATGAATGATCATCATCACTATTAGTCTTATTAATCCTACTTCTTCATTGCGTATTATACTTGCAAGCATACATTTCACATACAGCTGGCTTTATGTATCCACAGCTTGAACCATGTTTTTCTCCTCTTTTTTTTCTTACAGTAAGTTTCTTCAATCCTTCCAAGTTAGATTTTGATTTCTTCCTTTTCACCTGGCCTCTGCCTCTTTTTTTCTACCTTTTTTTCCTTGATTGAATAGTTTCTGATAGAACGATACCATTCTCTGTAATCTGTGTGTTACATAACAAAGTATTGTCCTTTTAGTGTGTATTCTCTTTGCTTTATAGACATTAATCAGTTTATTTTTCTTATTTGTTGTGAACAATTTTCTTCCCTTCTTTTTTTGTTTTATTCTATATGCTCTTAATCCTGAGGTTGCTGAATACTTGCATCTGGAAATCCAAAGTTGTTATTTTCTTGTTTAATAGGGGTTGGGTGATCTTTACTGACAATAGACACTTCATTTCCTGAATGTATTCCATTTGTGCTTTTCCTAATGTTATTTATCTCATTAGTCCAGTCATAAATGTATGTAACAGCAGTTCTCTAAGCTGTGCTAATTGCACATGTGCAATTATCATCAATAAGTCTGTTTACTGCTAATAATGGTTAAGCAAATTTTTGACACGAAGAACATAGGGCACCAGTGTTATCAGGTACAAGATAGTTGTTCTTTAGGAAGTCATTAAAGGTATACTTGTTTAAGGAATCTATTTTCAGCTGCAAACAAATAAAGAATTCTAAAAGAAAAGGATATTCAAATTTGGTTACCACACAATTTGAAGGGATTTTAAGTCAGGTTCTATGAGAAAAATCACACAAACCTTATACAACTAAATGTTAAATTAAGTACTATAAAGTCATTGCTCTGACCTACTGTACCAGTTGTGAAAGTCACACAAAAATGGATTTCCTTTACATCACTTGCAGTCACACCTCACAGTAATGATCATTCATAAGCTATCACAGGATTGTTTTGACATTCTGTGCACTTTTGTGGATAGATATTTCAGAGTGCATTCACCTGTAACCCCCATCAGCCACTGCCCACATTGCTCATAAGTATGAAGGGAATGTAACTCAAAGTGGGGATCCAGGTATTGTGAACATCATGACGAAAGCCAGTTCTGTTCATTATTTCAACCTTCTGGAATTCAGCCATATTTCTGTCATGATGCAGTAACCAACGTGTTGCTCAGCTGGCATTAGACTGTTAATATGAGTGGTTTCCTGTTAGCTGTCAAAAAACTTAAACTGAAAACATCTGAAAATTGGAAAATAGTTTATAACATACCAAATTAAAAAATATATATGGAAACAGCTGTACCTTTAATTTTTTTCCACTGGCTTTAGGAAATTTACAGCTGTAAAATGACTACTGCCCAGCCCTTTGCAAGGTTGCCCCTGTAAGGACATTGAGTTCTGTACTTTAGACTGTCGTGATGGACTGTATGTAAACTGACCTTTGACTTTTTGTTCATGTAGCACTTGTGCATTCTTACCAAGATCCCCTTAGTTACTGTATGTCCTTGTAAGCAGATTTCTCAGTCCTACTGTTTTCCTTGTAGTACCCATGTTTTGTTAATCTGTGCAGGGTTTAACATAAAGGCATGAAATTACTTTTAAGTCATTACAGCCTTTTGTTCAGCATGTTATCAGACAATGGCAGGTGTTTGCAGGCTTGGCAATAGCTGTCATTTGACTCAAAACACTTGGGCATATTTTGTTGCATTATTTGTAGAGTAGTAAGTCTAGTTGTTTTACATTGGTTTGCTTTAAAAGTTGTAGAATCTGTTATCTCTCAGTTACTGTAGCCTTTGTATGATTTACTTTCTCCATATATTCTGTGTGTCATAAGTCGGGCTGTTTTCACCGGCATTCTTTACTAAACCTACAGAGCTTTATAAACAGAAGAGACAGAACAAGGAAGCATAATCAGAAGCATTACCTGATTCAGTATCAGCTCCCTGAAGAAGGAGATGATGAGGAAGTATAATGACTTACTCCAACAGTGAACAAAGGAGGACTTTTGATTGGTGGTGGTGGTTGGGAGAAAGACCTGTCAGAGACCAGTTCTTTGCCATGGACAGGATCCATCTCATAACAAAAGATACAGCAATGCTTACTGCTGGGTTAGAAAGGTAAATGTCAGTGACTGCACCTTAAAACTGAGATGGAAGAGTGGAGGGCACATCTTAGTCGCAGACGGTCGATTAAATACTCAAGTAATAAAAAAGCTGAAAAGAGAGGTATAAACAAATGTGACTCTGATCATGACTGGGTAATCTTACTCCATGTCCTTGCTGTGCAAGTAATTAGATGAGGGAGCTATGGACATTAATGCAGGAAGAGATGGTAGACATTGCTGGTATTGCAGCACAAAAATGCAGGTGTTGATAGAGATGAAGGAATGAGACAGAGGAGAGGACTTGAAGTTAAATAGCATTGCAAGCAAAGGAGGTTGTGAAATGTAAGGTAGAAGAGAATGATCCACCAGCTCATAAACGTAAAAGGGATAAATACCTTGGCAGTCAAAATAGCAGTGGAGAAATGTTCATAGATTGATGTATTGAATCACCTCTAGATACATCAAGGGAAGAGAATAAAGGATTGCAGTAAAAGGATGAGGACTGTAGTCTTAGGAGACCTGAATCTTCCAAGAATGGACTGAGAAGATGGTATATTTAAGTTGATGGTGTGTAATTGTACCAGAAAGGGCAGAATTTGAGATGTGGTCCTAACTAAGGTGTAGAAAATAAGGAATGTATAGGTGAAAGTGGCTGTAACCACCAGTGGCCATGTGATGGGACTTCCAGTATGGTGGCAAGTTACATGGTTGCCAAAAAAATAACTCTGCCTACGAAAAGTCCAAAATTTTACAGAAAGCAAGTAAAAACTGACTGCATATAGAAAGAAAGAGTTTTCGATGCAGGCAGAAAAGTAGAGGAAATGACAACATATCAGGAAAAAAAATGGTGCAGAGTTAGAGAATGGTGCGGCACGTCAAATTATAGGTAATCAAACCAAACCACTGACTGAAGAAATAGTGAAAATTTCTTTGGAGGGAACACTCCAGCAAATGTACTTAGAAGTAATTAAGATTATTTTGTCAGTCAATTAATATGTAAAACAATAAAAAAAAGAAAAATTGAAAAACACTGAAGAAGCTTTTAATAGACACACTGATGAAATAAAGCAGGTATATAGTGCGTGTGTGTGTGTGTGTGTTGGGGGGGGGTAGAATCAAAGAAAAAACATTTGCACAAGGAGAGCTAAAAAAATATATATACAAGACCTTTCTAGGAGGCAGAATTTAGGGATCAGTGTAGTCCATGAAGAAACCAAATGATCAGCCTTGAAACCTTTATGGCAAGTTAGCATAAGCCAGTAGATTAAGATATTTCTCAGCAATTTGAAAGTGCTTGCATGGTGTACATTCCTAATGTACAGGGAAAGAGTCAGTTTAGACCAATACTGATAAAAATCCAGGTATTCCAACGAAAGAAACAAAGCCTGAAAGTTTTATAAAAAGAGAGCACCTCTAAAAATAAGAGTTAAGAATCTATATAAGCAACGATTAATTCAAGGTTAATTTGACTGAGAAGAAATAGATTTGTCTTCAATTAAATGCAGGCAGATTGGATTAAAATTCAGATTTTTTTTATTGAGCAGTGCTGAGACTTGTAGCCTACAGGAGTAAACACATACATAGAAGCAAATAAACCAATGCAGGGTTTGCAAAAATGGCAAAAGAGACTGAAAGACGCAGGGATTGAGGATTCAAGTAGCAAACAGCTGTTTGCAAATATTTCTTTCACGGCTAAAATCCCAAAGGAGAATATTCCAGTGCAGCCCTTTGTCTTTCAGATAAGAATGCTGGATAAACAGTTGAGTACGCTGGAACTCCATAAGAAAATAATGCCAACTCTCTAACAGACTGAAGACTGATGATCTGTAATTGGCGAAGTAACAGAGAACATGAAAAAGTCAACAAGACTACAAAAGTAGTTGAAGTAAATTAAAGTATTGTATTGGAATTTGAAAGAAAAACATATGCTCTTTTTTTTTGTTTGTTTCCTGTTCTTCCAATTCTTTTTTGAAACAGGGTTTGATATTAACAGGTAGGTGCAACTATAAGAAATTATAATGTAAAGCACTGTGACGGTAATTAAACGTGGTTTTAATAGTTTAGTTGTAAGTGCTTTACCCTAGTTAACAATTTGTATAAATAAGTAAAACGTATGTGTGGAATCCAGGTACATGATTGTGTGAAGAAAAGGGATGGGGAGAAGATTTATGGTATTAGTTTGCGTCAGTAAGGGTACATTGAGCAGGCATAGTAGGGTCTATATTACTTGATCGAAACTTTAGTTAGTCGAATAACTAAAGATCGATCTGGTAATATTGAAATTCAAAAACCACGAATGGCCAATTTCACGCAGGAAAAAAAATTACCTTGGCCACATGAAAAAAAAAAACTTTTAAACCCAAATCAAGTGGGGTGCTAATTCGCCCACACCCTCCAGTGTGGGGGGCTGTGCTCCCCCACACCCCCCTAACTAAATATACCAACTCCAAGATCACTGTACAGTGGAGAAAAGGGCATAATCCACATAACGGCCAAGGGAATTCTTTCCCTGCTTGAAATTGTCCGATCGCAGTTTTTGGATTTTGGTATTACCAGATCGATCTTTAGTTATTCGACTAACTAAAATTTTGATCTGGTAATATAGACTCAGCATAGTATTATAAGATCAGGTTTAAATAAGCATTCAGGTAAAAATGGAAAGTCAAAGCACTGGTTGTAAAATGTACTGATTTAGTTAATTTAGCATAGAAAAAAGTTACCAAACAGAAGATGCTTTATTAGTAGAAGAGGTAGAGTTATAAAGATGCTTTATTAGTAGAAGAGGTAGAGTTATAAAGAGAGTCAACACCCTCTGAAAAATACAGGAGTACCATTAATTGAAACAGAGCAACTCCAGTCCAGTGATATCAACTGGGAAGCCCTTTTAGATGGTGTAGACAATATAGTTAAGGGTAATGAGCGTGATATTTACCAAGATTCAAATGAATAGAGGTATTTAAGTTAGAAAGAGGGCAAAGACTATTATGAAACTATAGAACTGACAGTACGTGAAAGTATATCTGCAAAAACAGAAAAGTGTGAATCAGGGAAAATGAAAGTACAAGAAGCTAAATAACATTTTAAACAGTGAAAGGAATGATAGCATTGATCATAAAATCACAGGCGGTTACTAGGCTAATGGCCCTAGAGCCTTTTTAAGCCTAGCCAGTCATGCCTCTTTTCCCAATTATCAATGCCCACAGACTTTGGTATATGCCAAAGGAATGGATTTGGTGTATGCCTGTGCCTTAGGCATCTATAAACTGTCCCGATCATCCGTATTGTATAGACTTCTTCAGGGAGACTTATGCATGGTCTACAGAGCAACCCAAGACCCAAACCTAATGAACTTGCTGCACATCAGTAAATCAAATGGGACTAAGGCTACCCGTTCCAGAGACCTAAATCTGGCCCGCAACTTAAGTAGGACATGCTGGAGGGACAGATTTATCTCCAAGGGACTGCAGCATCATTGGAATAGGCTACCAGTTCATGTGAAACAGAGCACCTCTATGACACTGTTCAAGGGGAAACTGGATGAGTGGATGGGACACTGTAAATTCTAAACCGGGGATAGCACCCACAACCCTCCTGGACATGGGCATTCATCACTAAATGCATTCTTGGGTATTGACTAACATTTTCATGGTATTGCATTGAGATGAAACAGTGAGGCTTAAAATTACCTTTGTTTGATAGCCTAATAATCTCCTATGATAAGGGGCACATGTAACAAGCCAGGGGTAAATTTGCGATTTCCCATCCTTTGGTCCAAATTGCATTTGAATGTACTTAAGGAAGAGCTCTTTTTTTTACATGCATGGGAGTCTCTGAGACATGTGTCCCTCAAACATGTTTTGTTCATGCCACAGACAAGGTTTAAATCCTTAGATTGGGTAATTCTAGTATTTGTGTTGCAGATCCATCGGGGCTGGATCAGAGAATGCCTTGTATGCTAGGCATGCATACTATGAAGTAGTAGTACAGTAGAGAATGTTTTGTTTTCCATCTCTTTTTTTCCTCTGCTTCATTTCTCTGCTTTTTAATGTTAGGAGTTTAAACAAAAAACTCCACTCCCTACAAACTCTCCTCACCTTAGAGAATGATGTCTGTGCAGTCACTGAGACATGGTTTTAAGCCACAGAGAGCAAACTGGCAGTGCAAGGCTATAACGCCTTCCACACATTTAGACAACCTACTACACAGACAGGGACTAAATGTGGAGGTGTTTCCATTTACATCAAAAATAAGTATACCTCAGGGCTGGTCAGGCAGGAAAGTGCACTTGAGCTTCTCCACCTTCAAATTACAGTAGGCAAAATCCTGTACCACTTCCTTTGCAAACTATAAGTATTCCTCTATGACCCAGGAATCCCATAATATGTATTTAAAGTTACTGAAAGCACTTACCATCCAACCCAGTACCATATTCATGGATGACTTTGATTTGCTTTAATAATGAGGTAATTATATATGGCACCAAATATACAGCCACAAAGATTCCTGGATTTTGTAAACACAAACTCCCTTGAACAAATTGTCAGTAGACCGACCCAGGGTGTGATTGTACTGGATCTGGTCCTCATTAATATGGGAAAGTGCTGCACACCCCCTAGTATAATGTCTTCTCTGGTAATGTCAGGCCATAAAATGGTCTCCTTTGAATTAAAAATAAAACCTAGAACCCCAGCTAACCTTGGAATATTCAGGAACTACTCTGTCTAACTTCCTAGTATTAAGTGAAAATGGCAAAATTTCAAGCCCCACAAACTCTGAGAACACTGCTGTCTAAGTGGAACTGTTCACAGAAATCCTACACAAGCATGTTAATAGGTGCATAGTGGCAGCTGTACCCACCAGAAAGAAGTACAGAAATAACTCAAAAAAACAAGCCGCCCTGGTGCACTCACATCATCAGTAGGCTGTATAACAGAAGAAAGAAAACTATGGCAGAAATTAGGAGGTATAGCACCCAGCAGCATAAAAACACCTGCATCAAATTAATCAAACAACTCAGAGGACATGTAAAGTCTACCAAAGCCAAATTTGAGATTCATTTGGCCTCCTAGACCAAGGACAACCACAAGTAATTTTTTAGCTTTCTCTGCAACCTCAAAGGCAATACACAATTGTGTGCAGAGCTCATTGTTAATGGAGCCACCTATACCGAGTCAGAACAAGTAGCAATGCTACTGGCCAGTAAATTCAGCTCCAACTTTGCCCACGTCTCCCCTTCAAACTCCCCTCAGGAAATAGCATCAACTGTAACTCCCCCTACTAGGGAAACGGGTCCTTCATGCTCTCTGTAAGGCAAAGAGCAGCACAACAAGGGACCCAGACCATATCCCAGGATGCCATTTAAATAACTTATAACATGACCTGTCAGGCTGTCTGGAATGCAACCTACAAACTGGCTTTGTGCCTCACGAATGGAGAAGAGCAGCAGTCATCCCTCTGCACAAAGGTGGGCTATCTATAGACCCTGGACGCTACAGACGTGTACATTTCACTAGTTTCATATGCAAAGCCATGGAAAGAATTGTCATGGAAATGATCAGTAATGACATAGGAAACCTCCAGACACTGGACCCAAGCCAATTTGGATTCATCAAGTGCAGGTCATACTTTCTCAACCTATTGGACTTGTTTGAGAAGGTCACCAAAGCAGTGGATGAGGGCATAATGGTTCATACTGTTTACCTTGCCAAGGTATTTGACACAATACCCTACTCTGGCATTGTTGACAACCTCAAGAGGTTAGGTATAAACCCTTATGTAACCCAGTGGATAGCCTGTTGGCTCACAAATAGGACCCAGAAGTTAGGTCTGGGGAGTCCACCTCTACAAAGAGGCCAGTCACAATTGGAGTCCCTCAGGGATCAGTCCTGGGACCAATCTATTTTTGGCGTTTACTTCTCAGAAGTCTAAGCCAGTGTCAGTGGCCTCTGTCTGACTAAATTTGCAGATGATTGTAAACTAGTCACAGTCATAGAATCCCCCACCAACACAAATGTTCTCCAGGAAGGACGGACACGGACATATAACTGGTGCCAGAGCTATAGACTAAAATGAAATGCCAAGAAATGTATAATAGTTTGCTTTGGAGATTCATTCACCCCTGGTAACGTTAATATTGACAGCGTGCCTCTAAGAGTTGATGCAGTAGCATCTGACTTGGTGACACACAGAAAGTAATCAAGCCTTTGACTATCATGTGTCTAAAGTAGTGAGTAAATCATTCTGTGTTGTGCAACTTATAAACAAAGGTATGATATCTAGTTTCAAGGAGGTCATTGTTGCACTGTATTAGGCAGTCATCAGACCTATCATTGAGTACAATGCCCCCTTTGTTATGTACCTAACCAGGCACATCCAACAATTGGGGCGTCCACAGAAGTTCCTCACTAAAAGAATACAAGGCATAAGTAACATGTGAGTGGGTCAAGGCCCTATCCCTGTATTATGTCTCCAACAGGCTGTTGAGGGGAGATCTATGCCTTGCTTACAAGGCATTGTCAGACCCCACCCTGATGGACCTCCTGTGTATCACCAAATAAATCAACACCAAAATTACTTGTTCTAAAGACATAAACCTTGCCTGTGGTATAAATAGGACTTGCTGGAGAGGCAGATATGTATCCCAGAGACTAACCCTTCTCTGGAATAGGCTCCCCATTCATGTGAAGCAGAGTTCCTCCCTAACCCAATGCAAGTGTAACTTGGACAATTGGATGGGAGAAGGAAATTCAACCCTAGTTTGGCACCTATGTCTGTAATGGACACAGGCAGCCTGTAAATGGTTCATCTCCCAGGTACCTGCTTGTAAATGTTTCATCTCCCAAGCCCATGCTTACTCTTAACAAGGGGCCAAGAACTTGTCAGAGATTTGAGATGCATGGCTATGCTTAAAAAGGCTATTATGTTCATTAGCTTTGTACAACCCTGTGAATGAATGGATCCTTCAGTACCATCACCCTTGGTTCTGATACTCGCCGCACCCATCCCCTTGATAACAAGGATGCCTAGCTGCAAAGTGGTCACCATTGAGGGCACAGTGTCTACATTTGGTTTGACCCTGTGTGCACTGCTCCCCATATCCAAGTGTTTGGGTTTGACTTACAGATGCCAAAGCTAGTTTCAAGACTGGTTGTGACCCCCATGTCAGCATTGCTTGGTGCTAATGCCTTCTGCATTGATGCTGGACCCGAAACTGACTTCATTAGCTCTGACAGGCACAATGTCAACATTAGAATTAAAAAAATAAATAAATAAAAATAATCACTCCACCTATGAGGTTAGACACATCAGAAAATTGACTTTTGCTCCATCATATGAAACCCAGTAATCTGGAGCCTTGAGCACTGTTTGTGGATCTCTGAGACAAAGTATTCTGAAGTGTTGCAGACGAGACAGACATTTGTGGTTGAGGGCCCTCCTCTGGTAATTTGGATGCCTTTGGCCCAGATGTTCCAAGGAAAAGAACATGCAAAACGAAAAACAACTTCTTACTAACAGAAGCTCTCACACCCCAATTCAGACCTCTGTGAAGGAAAGGGATCTCCATAGTCACCTCCTGAAGACATCAGATTTGGGGAAATATTTGATTTATAATATAGATTGGTACTTTGCTTTTAGACCCCTGTCCTTGATGAGGAAATTCTGATGGATGACTTTTGGATTGCCCTATATACATATTGGGTGCCCCCCCCCAGACAGAATAACAGATCTGGTTCTGAAGTGGGTGGGATGAGAAATCTTGTGGTTGAGCCTATTCAGAGGTAGCCTTATAAGATCTTCCTGCCTTTAGGGGAGAGACCCACAGGAGTAAAGGATCCCTTGCAAATTCAACAGTGTTAGCAGCTGCCACTAAGAATGATTCTAATGATGAGTGCCTGGCGGTCCATCCACCAAGATAGAGATTCAAGAGCAGGAAATCAAATGGGAGAACCTCCTTTACATCATACTAGGTGATTTCAACTACCCGAATATAGACTGGGATCACTACTCAAGCCCCAACACTCTAGCCCAAAGGTTCCTAGAGTTCATAAACTCAAATGCCATGGAACAACTAGTCACCACCCCCACAAGAGGAGATAACATACTAGATCTCATCATCACGAACATGGGGTCACAATGTTCAACACTGGAGGTATACCCTTCACTGGTGAGATCAGACCATAAACTAATCTCACTGGAAGTCCACATCCCGCCCCCACCTGAGATAAAAAAGACCACAGTGAAGAACTTCTCAAAAGCCGACTTCACACTTCTAAAGGCTAGTGTGGTCTCTTTTAAGGCCCCCGAGACTGTGGAAACCATTACTCAAGCCGCTGAATCACTTACAAATGCCTTCTACCAGCACCTACAGGACTGCATGGATCAGGCAATCCCAAACAAAACAAAGACTCTTTGTACCAAAGGCAAGCGTCCAGTTTGGTGGACCCCAGCCATAAACAAGCTCTACAACAAAAGGAGGAAGCTACTACAAGATAGAGCAAAATCCATAAAAGGGAAAACACCCTTGATCATTATAAGTAAAAAACTAAGATCTCTCATAAAATCATCCAAGGCAAATTTTGAGAGAAAAGTCACTAAGGACTCAAAGGACAATCATAAGGCCTTCTTTAGCTATGTTAGAAACCTGGGAGGAAACTCCCAGATATGCTCAGAATTAGTTCAAAATGATGTAAAAATTACTGAACCTACAGACATTGCCAACATACTGGCTGACAGGTTCAGTGCAAACTCCCAAAAGGTGAGATATCTATACCAGAGAATTATAGCCCCCAAACATCTCTAACGCTCAGGTGAGAACTGCTCTCTCCAAGGCAAAAAACACAGCATCCATGGGACCAGATGGTGTCCCCGGATGTGTGCTCCACGAACTCAATGAGGAATTAAACCCACAGTTAGGGCAGCTGTTTAATCTTAGCCTCACCTCAGGATACGTGCCTAAGGAGTGGCGTACGGCAACTGTGGTCCCACTTCACAAAGGCGGTGCCTCCACCGACCCTGGAAATTACCGTCCCATCAGCTTGACAAGCTTGATCTGCAAAGCCATGGAGAGGATCATAATGGAACTCATAAATAAAGACATAGGAGACTTGCAGACTTTGGCTCCGACCCAGTTTGGCTTTGTCAAGGGCAGATCATGCCTTTTAAACCTGGTTGACTTTTTCGAAACAGTCACCAAGGCCATTGATGAGGGAAAGGCAGTCCACACAGCCTACCTCGACCTGGCAAAGGCTTTCGACACAATACCCCACTCAGGTATCATTGAAAAACTCATCAGCTGAAATGTAAACCCATACGTCACAAGATGGGTTGCAAATTGGCTAAGTGACAGAACCCACAGGGTCAGAGTCGCTGGCACCATGTCAGACTCAAAGCCTGTCACATGTGGTGTCCCACAGGGCTCAGTCCTGGGCCCTTTCCTGTTCGGCATCTACTTTTCAGAAGTACAAGCAAACACAGGAGGATTATGGCTGACAAAATTTGCAGATGACTGCAAACTGGGCGCCATAGTTGAGAACACAACTGACACAGATATCCTTCAGAAGGGTCTTATAGAAATGGATAACTGGTGCCAGAGCCATGGCCTAAAGTTAAACGCCAAAAAATGCATAGTCATACCCTTCGGGAAAAACAAGGTTAACCCTAGCTACCATATAGGCGGCAACCCACTAAGCACAGAAGAGGTCATCAGGGATCTGGGTACCCAGGTTGACAGTAACCTTTCATTTGACACTCACGTCGCCAAAGTAGTTAGGAAGACCTTCTACATTGCCCACCTGATCATGAAGGGATTCACATCTAGATCAAGGGAAGTCATCGTCCCCCTGTACTCATCACTCATCAGACCAATGATTGAGTACAATGCCCCATTCGGAATGTATCTGACACGACACCTGCAGCAACTGGAAAGGCCCCAAAAGTTCCTCACCAAAAGGATAAAGGGTCTCAAAAATATGTCCTATGCTGCCCGACTGAAGTAACTTCAGCTCTATTCAGTCGCCTACCGTCTGCTCAGAGGTGACCTGTGCCTGACATACAAGGCCATGTCCAACCCAGAATTGATGAACATGCTTCACCTCAAAAAATCTAGATCCCTCAGAACTACAAGGGCAGGAGACTTAAACCTTGACACTGTTATTAATAGGACATGCTGGAGGGACAGATGCATCACCCAGAGACTCCCTATGCTGTGGAACAAAATCCCAGTACATGTGAGGCAGAGCACCTCACTGGCTTTGTTCAAGAGAAATCTTGACCAATGGATGGGAGATCGCAGATATACTTCAGGGATTATCTCAGTGTCACTGCTTGACAGAGGCACAGCAAAATAATGGGCATAGTATCCTCCAAACTAAAGGGGTGGCGAAAGCCACAAAACTCTGGGCTAGGCTTATAAATGCCCTTGGGCAGATAGCCTAGTATGAACCTATGAACTTCTGCTTTCCGGGTTATTGGTTAACAGATGCGTATGAGTCATTTCCAGTAAGATGTCACTGAGAAGACCACCTGCTGCGGATACTCATGCACAAGTCATGTCACAAGTAGTGATTATGCTTATTATATCCAGTTTGTCCTTGCAGCTCTTACACAATGCAACTTATGATTCAGCCAGGACAGTGATGCTGTGCATGACTCAGATTTTGCAGAAAACGTCAAGTCATTGTTCACCAACATTCCTTTCAGTGGGTTGTCCCTATTAGGACTGAAAGAGAAACTGGTCAAAACTGAACTGAATTTCTTCTGGAACCAAAAGAAAGACAAAACATTTGGGATATAAAAAAATCACAACAGCTATCTTTTTTCAGTTCCAGACAGTGGTCCCTGGAGCTACTGGGGCCTTGTAAATGCACACTGTTCACAAGGCAGAAGGTTTCCATGGTCATTTCCAAGGAAACGAAAAGCAGAAATCCTGAGACCTTGTCTGATTATCCCTGTCTTGAAATAGTCCAGGGTGATTTATTCCACCACCAGCAAGTGTAGCTGGCCAGCATGTAAAACAAATGGGTGAGAGATATAATATCCAGATACTATACCATTCTTTTCTTGGAGCTACCCAAGGCAACCTCCCCAACCTTACCAGACATCTCACTTTATTAAAAGGATGCGACTAGAGTAGCTCTGAGGTGCTGAGGGATAAAGCACTGATTGTGACCCAGACATTCCAAGATTGATTAATGGCTCAAAAAGCTAGTAGAGACAGGGATGGGTGTATGTGCGATGCACAGCTTACATTGGCACTCCCATCTGGGGGATAGAATTAGGGTGGCTACTCCCCCTGTGGTAACATGGCACTTTAGAAGGTGTGGTATAGTGTTTGCAGAATTCAGGCCATACAGGGAGAGGGGATGCCAAACCATGTTTTAGCCCTTACAGATGAGTTTCAGTCAGTGGACATGCGTCTATATTAGCAGGTATAGGTAAGTGCCTCTGTTGAGATGTTAAGTTCAAGTCATATGCAGGGGGTAGTGGTAGCCATATTCACAAAATTGCCCTAAGGGCTGACAGAATGACAACTTTGGGATTGCCTTTTGCCTCACACTAAGTGAATGTCCTGGAAACAGCTCTCGCCTCATAAAGAACAAATAGGCCAGATGATCATAGGGAGCTGATAGCTGGCAGGAGGCTGGGTGAAAAACACAGTTGTAGAAAAAAAAAGTGAGGCTAGAACATCAGAACAGAGGTCAACAACCTTCTTATAAAACAAACCATCCAGGAAGTCCTGCCAGCCCAGACAAGGTTTGGGGTTTACTCGAGATACTTTTTAGCTCCTAAAGGACCTCAGGCTGATTTTTGATTTCAGTGGTCTAAATCCATACAGCAAGAAAACCAAGCTCTGGATGGTCACTGTGTGGTCAGCCTTGCTTGCCTACAGGAAGGGGATTAGATGCATTTTCAGTGAATCTTTCAGAATGCCTCCCTGCACATAATTGCCAAAGCATTTTGTCTAGGAGTCAGTATATTTACCACCTCAAGACCCTGCCGTTTAGTCTCATCACAGGGACATAAGGGAATGCTGTAGTTCACCAGTGGGGCACTGTGGCTTCTGTTCACATTCCCACCACTTCCTCTGATCATGAGATCCCTGTAGAAAGTCAGGATGTTCTTCGTGTTTCACTGTTGCAGTCATTGCATTTGGGTAATCCTGCTGGCAGGTTGCCCTCAGCCTGAATTCCAAAGTCCTGGGTCCTGCGTCGGCTGCTGTCGCCCCTTCCCTGATGTCAGGTCATCAGGGGGTATAAAAGATGCGGCCAATGCCATTTTCTTTAGTCTTTCTTGCTGCATGGTGCCCGAAGCAGAAGCAGTTCGCAAGTGCCGGTCGGCCGACTCCTGAGATTTTCGTGTTCGAGTTTCAGATCCAAAGTCTTCAATAAAGCTAAGTACCCCATTGGGGAAACTATTTTCTTGCTCCAGACCGATGTCAGAAAAAGTAAATAATTGTACTTTTTGTGGAAAGCAAATACCTCATAAGGACTTTCATTCTTACTGTATTCCTTGCCTAGGCCCTGATCACAACGTTTCTGGTTATCGGTTTTGTGCTAGATTTAACCAACACACTATTAAGCGTCTGTATGATTTTGCTTTAAACTATTTTGGACGCCAGTTTAATTATCCAGAAATGTCGTCGGATAGCCATCCGATTACCAGAGTTCACAAAAAATGCAAAGAAAAGGAGAGAGATAGACAACTGAGGCCCAAAACTGACGAAGCTTCTCCTAAGCCAGTCACCGGTTCTCAGTGAGGCACTTTCGCAGTCCCTGATGCCCACTACTTTAGAGTCGCAGGCCACTACCGACTCCCACGTGGAGTCGGCCATGCCACTGGAAACTCAAGGTATCAGAGCCTCGGATACTATACCTTCAGATGAGTCCAGAGCCGTTGAGCAGGCACCGTCTTCTGAGGGTGTATTCAGACCTAAACATCTTTACATTAAACCAACCTCAGCTTCAAAGGCAAAGATTAAAGCACCCTCTAAAGCAAAGAAACAAACTCAAGAGCCACATGAACAGGCATCTATGCCCAAAAAACAGATGCTCAAAATGTCCGAAGACTTAATTACCTTGATCAGGGGTTCCCATCCCCCTCCTGATAAGAGGCCTAGGCAAGAGACTGACTATGAATCTTCAGATCAGGTTTCTATTTCTTCTGATTCCTCTTCTGATCAGGAATATTCTCTTCCCCCTTTGAGGATTCTGATGCTGAAGAATCTATACCTTCAGCTTCTCCTCCAAAGGACTATTCTTTTGGGGAAACCTTGCATACCATGAGGGAGCATTTCCACTGGGAGAGCCAAGATTTTTCAGAATATAAAAAGAGGCTCAGGGATTTCCTTGTACTACCTCAACACAGGCCACTAGCCATTCCACCTGTTAGACATTGTAGATGATGTGTTTTCGGAGTCTAGTCTTATCCCTGACTCCTTACCTCCGGCTCCTGTTAAGCCTGACAGATATTTCAGGGTTCCTTACTCTCATAAATTCCTTTTTAAAAACCCTGCTGCAGTCCCAGAAACTATTTCACAGGGTCCCAAAGGAGTTAAGGCTTCCTCTGCAAAAAACCCTACCCCCTCTTGACAGAGATTCTAGGGCAGTGGATAGATGGGGAAAAAAGGTTTACACATCTGCTACCTTGGCTATAAGGGCCTTAAACTGTCAGTTTCATATGCTCAAATATCAGCAACATATCATGGCATTGCTTAAACAGAAAATGTTATTAAACTCTGAATGTGCAGAAAACAAGGAAATGCAGAATTTATTGCATGGAGCTGAACAAGTTGGAAAGCATACTTTGCAATGTGGTTTTGATTCTTTGGAGGCCTCCTGCAGGGCCGCAGTTATGGGTTCTGTAATTAGAAGGCATGCTTGGTTAAAGGAACAAAATCTGCCTGATCATGTTAAAGTTAAATTATTAGATGCACCTTTACAGCATAATACTTTGTTTGGTGTTAAGGCAGAAGAGGTGTTAAAGAAAATGGAGGACAAAGCTAAATCTATGCAAACTGTCAAAGATTTTTTACAAGTACAGCCACCTAGGTTTAGTAGACACTGGCCTACAAAGAACTGGTCCTTTCCTGTGTCAGACCTCAAAGAGGCAGATCCAGACTCCCTAGCGGCAGATTCATACAAGTCAAAGCGATGGGGTGCTTCTACCTCCAAAGTTGGAGAAGACAAATCACAACCATACAGGAAACAGTCCCAATGACTTCCCCCTGCCTGCACCAAGCACTTATCTCCTGGCAGCACCCTTAGGGGGAAAATTAGCACTTTTTTCTCAAAATTGGCGCATTATAACCAGGACAAGTGGGTTCTAAATATCGTGTCACAAGGGTACAAGTTCCATTTCCATACCCTGCCAAAGGCAAACGGCAGGCCAGATCTGCCAAAAAATCAATGGACAGAGGCACAAAAACAAGTATCATCCCTCATGGACATGGGGGCCATTCAACAAGTACCAGAGCAAGAGCAGGGAGAAGGATTTTACTCAAGACTGTTCTTGGTACCCAGAAAAGGATAAGGCCTGGAGACCAATACTGGACCTATCTATTCTGAACACATTCCTGGATATACCAAAATTCAAGATGTTGACTTTGCAGCAGCTTCTGCCCATGCTGGGCAAGAATGCTTGGCTTGTGACTCTAGACCTAAAAGAGGCATACCTGCATGTCCCAATCAGACAATTATGCAGAAGATACCTCAGATTCAAGGCTGGCTCAATGCATTACAAATTCTCTGCACTGCCATTTGGCTTATCTACTGCGCCCAGGGTCTTTACAAAGTGCTTGGCACCAGTAATTGCATTCTGCGGACAAAGAGGAATACAGATATATCCTTACTTGGACGACTGTCTAATTCAAGCAGAGAACAAGGACATTCTTCTACAGCATCTGGTGTTTGTGAAAAGACTTCTAACATGCCTAGGGTACACAGTCAACGAAAAGAAATCAAAACTAGTACGCTCTCAAGAGATAATATCCCTGGGTGCAAGCTTAAATACAACTGCCCAGATGGCTTATCTCACACCAAAGGCAACTGACTACCTATTTCAAAATGTTGGCAACAAAGGCCCAGTTATCTGCAAGAAAAATTCTGCAGGCTTTGGGCTTCATGGCATCCTGCATCCTACTAATTCCATATGCAAGACTGCATATGAGGAAACTTCAATGGTACCTAAAAAGTGTTTGGACTCAACATTGCCACAACCTGGAAACAATGATTACTCTCATTCCCTGCCTAAAGCAGGAGTTTAGATGGTGGGAAAAGGCTTGTCACCAAAACAAGGGACAGCCATTCACATTACCCCCAGCCAGGCAGACACTAACAACGGATGCATCAGATTATGCCTGGGGGCCTATATGGCAGGAAGATGCATTCAAGGCACATGGTCCTCAACCCAAATGCATCTACATATAAATCAAAAAGAGATGCTAGGTGTTCAGAATGTCCTGACAGTTTTCAAGGACCTACTTCATCTGGGACAACTACTGATAAAGACAGACAATACCATGGTCATGTGGTATATAAACAAGCAGGGGGACACACATTCTTTCCCCCTTTGCAGACTAGCCATGACTTTGTGAGACACAGCATTAACTTACCAAGTACATCTGCAGGCACAATTCCTGCCAGGAAGGGAAAATACTCTGGCAAACAAACTAAGCAGAAACCTCATGGATCCCCATGAGTGGCAGCTGGATCCACAAGTCTTCAGCATGATAACAAGGAAATGGGGATGCCCGGACATAGATTTATTTGCCTCCCCTCACAACTATCAACTAAAAAGATTCTGCACAAGGACTTATCACAGACAAGCATGGAAAGTGGACGCCCTATCAGTATATGCCTTTACCCCAAGGTACTCCTAAAGGTCAGACAGGAAAAGCCAAACATGATACTGATTGCTCCAGACTGGCCCCACCAGTACTGGTTTCCAGTCCTAAAGAACTTGTCTCAATGCCCAGCTTGGACCTTACCTCAAATATCTCATCTACTGTCCCAGCAAAACAATCAGATCCTGCACAGCCAACTCGGGACTTTAAACCTGGCAGCATGGCGGATAATGTAGTCATACGAAATGCACCTCTCAGTAAAGCTGTGATGGATATCATTTTGGAGGCCAGAAGGCCTAGTACTAGAAAATCTTATGCTGGAAAATGGAAGAGATTCTGTGCTTGGAACCAGGCACAAGGAACTGATACAGCTGTGCCAAATATTCCTCAGATTTTGCAATACTTAACTGAGATGCTGGACAAAGGCCTATCTTTTTCATGTTTTAAAATTCATGCCTCTGCCATTTTGGTTCATTACAATACAGAGCCACCAATCTTTTCTCATCCCTTATTAAAGCAGTACCTCAGAGGTGTCAAAAATTTAAGACCTCCAAGGAGATCACCAATGCCTGCATGGGACCTCAACTATGTCTTGGAAAAACTCACCATGCCTCCTTCTGAGCCAGCTGCTACTGCTGATATAAAGTTTTTATCTTGGAAAACAGCTCTGCTCCTAGCAATAACTTCTGCAAGACAAGTTTCAGAGCTACAGGCACTCATGGCTGTGGAACCTTTTATCATTTTTTATCCATACAGGGTCTCTCTGAGGACAAACCTTTATGCCTAAGGTGGTGTCCAGTGTGGCTCTTAACCAAACTGTTCATCTGCCAACTTTTTATCCAAATCCACAGAACAAGGGGGAGAGAATTCTACATTCTTTGGACGTACACAGACAGCTTAGATTCTACTTGGACAGAACCAAAGTTTTCAGAAAGACAGAGCAATTACTAGTGACATATGCTGCAGGATTACAAGGAAAGGCTATCTCAAAGCAGACTATTTCAAAGTGGATAGGCCACTGCATTTGTTTCTGCTACTTACACCATGGCAAGCCAGTGCCTAAGGATATTAGGCCACATTCAACCAGAGCTGCAGCCACTTCAGCAGCCTTTCTCAGGGGAGTACCAACCAAGGACATTTTAGAGGCAGCTACTTGGAGTTCAGTGCACACCTTTACAAAGCACTATCATCTGCCACTCTAAGTCCAGGGCAGGCTTTGCCACTGCAGTTCTGCAGGGCCTCATAGCCGTTCCTAATGCTGTTTAGCTCCAGCTCCAGCTTCCCAACCATAGCTTTGGGACTCTACCCAGATGTAATGACTGCAACAGTGAAACACGAATAACATAGTGCAGTTGTGTACACTTACCATAAATGTAGATGTTCAAGTGTATTCACTGTTGCAGTCCAGGTTACCCACCCACCATCCCCCTCTCTTCTGATGGAACCTATCTTTCCTTCTCTAATTTATACAACCTATGTGGTGTATTTGCTTGTAGATGAAGGTAAAGTTTATATTGGTGCATGTATTTATATATATATATATATATATATATATATATATATATAAATTTTGGCTACCCTTTTAGGGGGCACCTGACATCTGGAGCAAGAAAAACTAAAGAAAATGGAGTTGGGTGCATCTTTTATACCCCTGACGACCTGATGTCAGGGAAGGGGCGACAGCAGCCGACGCAGGACCCAGGACTTTGGAATTCAGCCGACTGTGGGCAACCTGCCAGCAGGATTACCCAAATGTAATGACTGCAACAGTGAATACACTCGAACATCTACATTTATGGTAAGTGTACACAACTGTACTTTGTGTAGAGGTTTATAGCCCCCATTCTGTCTTCAACAGCTTTGGTTCTCCTTGCTTTGATATTATGTCAAGAGGATCTCTCTATTTATAGATCAGCTTGTTGGTCTTCTGTTTTAGCTGTTTAGCAGGTCTCATCAAATGTTCAACCTGTACAGTTAATCAAAAGGTTTCTCTAGTTCTCTTAATGGCCAGGGACTTTTTGTACTCACAAAGGGTTGCCCAAGTCCTAGCCATATCACAGATGCCTTCCACTAGGAGACTTTATAAGGGCAAATGGAAAAAATTCTCTATCAACAATTCACTTGAGACTAGACCCCTTTCCAAAAAAGTTCTGTCTTTGGGCAATTCAGCTGGATCTGTACCCCTTAGCAGGTACAGTAGCTCATATCTTACTGTTTTCATTGTTTGATGCATTTTCCTGTTTCTCTACTGTAAGGGTATATCTAGCAACAAAATCCAATTTTCATGATGGTTTTAATCTTTATTTTTTGCTGTCTGAGAAGCTGTGTAAGACCTTATTTGTGTGATCCCCTGTTAGAGATCACATTCTTGTGTTAGAGTTGTAGATGTTGATCTTCTCCCTCCCATTTTATACAGGCAGTTTAACTTGATCTAAAATTGCTGTCTTGGAAGACTCCTCGTAGTGACAATGAGCTAATTGAAAAAAGTTTTAAAGTTGTAAGTACCTTCATGTTTTATTTACATCCATCCCATCCCTCCTTGAATGTTCACAAAGATGAGGTCACCCAAATGTGTAATCCTTCATTTATGCCCAAGATAAATTCTGAAATTAATATTAATCAGACCATCCACCTGTATTCTCCCCTCACTATTCCATTAGAGTACATTATATCCTACTTTGTCTCAATGCATAGAAATAATTAAGATTTTATCTGCATGGGAGAAGCAGCACAGAAGACATGACCAGCTGTTGATATCATTTACACCTACAAACCTGGGATAAAAAGGTGTCCAAAGTAACTTATTCTTAATGGCTCTTGGGCTTTATATGCTTTGTATGTTATTCTTCTAGTAAAGCTTTTCCTTTCAAACCAAAGGCGCATTCTACCAGATCCATGGCCAGCTCGTCATAAGCTCTTCCATGGGTGGTGATTGTGCTGTGGGGGTGGGGGGGGGTATAGGATTCACAACATATTTTCACAAGACACTGTAAGCCAGATCTGATCTCTAGCTCAAGGTCTTCCTTCAGAGCCACCATACATCTTCTAAAGGATTCTATATTTTAAAGGATAGTTCTGAAGATTTCCATTTAATTGAAATGTTCAGTAGATGTGGCTTAGAACTGTTAGATTTTATTGTAAAATTCAACACTTCTAGGATCAGTGATTTATTAGATGAGGTTAAAGTGTTGAATGAAAATATTTTACAAGATTTATTGTTTGATTTTCCTCACATTTTTTATGATAATGTTTTTAAGAAAGCAGAAGTGAAAAAGAATATTGAGAGATGCGAAAGAATACAAGGAAGGGCTAGCTTATTCCTTTAAGGACAGAACACCAGAAGAGATTTATGATGGGGATATTTTCTCACAGTTTGACCACAAATCCAGAAGAAGCACATATGGAGCTTCTTACAGATGACATGAGTGTGGCTTTAGATGAAGGTTTGGACCTTTAGGATCCCCCCCCCCCCCACTCCCAAGGACATTGGATTCAGGGCAGAATACTCAGGCTTGACAAATGACAGATGCCCCAAGGCCATTGGGAAAGCAAGAGCAGACCAGGATGATAACGAGAGAGAGGGAGGAGAGTAACTTGGTGAATTTAACAGACAATACCCCTGTCAATATTATTTTTTCCCACAAAATTAGGGTTGCCAAACATAAGGGGGTTTATATTTTTAACTACAGTCATCTTTCCATTTATGTACATTTCTTTACTTTGTCTGAAAAGGGATTTAAATTTACCCCTGCTAGAAAATCTAACATAGACACAATATTGGATTTGAAATTTATGTGAGGAAATTAAATGTGACACATTCATAAAATGGGAGTGAAATGTTAAATACCCATTTATTCAAAAAAAGAAGTTTATATAACCCACCTCTTCACAAAAGAATTTCACTTCTTGAAAGAGCTTGCAAAAAGGAGTTGAAGACTTTTCAAAGAAAAACATAGAGGCTTTTTGAATTTAACATATGAAGAACATCACTTGTTAGACAGTTTGACCTTTGATAAAACTATTAAGGTAATGAAACCCAACAAAGGCAGAGGGATTGTTATTGCCAGTTAGATTGATTATGTCAGCAGGATTTTAGATATGTTGCAGGATGATTCCACATATACACTGGTTTTCAAGAATGAAGTAAATATTGCTTATAGGAAAATTGATTTGTATTTACAGGATGTCTTGTTACAGGGCTTAATTATGCCTGATCTTTTGGATTTTTTTGTTAAGAAAACACCCCTTAATTCCAACACTGTTTGAAATATCTGAAACCCACACTACCAGTTTGCCACTCATGTAAGGTATTTTATGGGGAGAAGACCAATGTAAATTGGGCAGAAGGGTTTATGAACATATATGTGATATTAAGAAAAAGAATAAGAACAATGCCCTTTTTAGCCACTCCAGTAAATGTAATGTTTTTCTAGATTCGAATTTGGGATTCTTGAAAAAAATACCTTTAGATGTCAGAGGATGACAGTAGGAAGATATAATTGAATACAGGGAACTGATTTGGCAGATAAATCTAGATTCCTCTTCTACTCCTGGCCTGAATGATTGTATTTCCATGCTCCCTGTTTTCAAATGAGGTCTGCCAAACTGTGATAAGTGAGACCTCCCTGTTTTTATTCATTTTCTATTTTTCGTTTATTTTTTTTATTAGCAACTTTTTTTTCAGTTTAACATTATATTTGGATTAAGTAAACGTATTAGTAGATTTTAACATATTTGTTTGTCTTTTCAAATAAGTTGATTGATTTTACTAATTGGGTAACTTAGTTAATCGATGTTTAACTCCTTTTGGCTCTTGAAATGTATTTAAGATGTAACTTTTGTGGTTAGTATTCTGAAGAATCCCAAGTACTAGGACACAAGCGCTTAATGTTACTTAAAAGTTTTTATTTCTTTATTGGGTGGAATATCTCTGCTCTTTTGTTGATGTTATGGCTATAGAGATTTGTGGAGATGACGTGGACCGTTTCTGAGTTACTGGTGATAGTTTGGGTTGCATGGCTACACACCTTCTTTGTTTGATTGGGTTGCATGGCTACACACCTTCTTTGTTTGATTAGTGATTCTATCCCATTGCCGAAGTGGACTGACTAGTTAATCCAGGTTGTTACTTGCTTAGCATAACGTTGGATCTTGATTATCCATGTCCATCTCACTCCCCCCTTTAAATTGTCACTACTGTTCTCCTGCCTGTCTCCTCATGTATATTTTCAGTCCAGGGTATCCTGGACCCTGAGCTTTAGGAATTTTTCTCCATGGGAAGCTCATGTCGGACTTCATCTAGCGTGCTGAGGAAGGTGTGGTGCATTGTGAAAGTCTGGGAATAGCTTGAATTTGAACAGCAGGCTGAATGTCAGTCATGACCAACTAGTGGTAACCAGTTCCATATGCTGAAGTGGCTGGACATGAAGAGCCAAGGTACTGTGTTGTATAAGGTTTAAAGTTTGCTTTGCACTGTTCTTGCTGTTAGAAATATTATTGTAAAATGTCTTTTCCTAGTCTATTAGTAGAGTTTCTGTCTAGGAGTTATTATTATACCTGAATCTTTGCATATGGTAATAGGCAGTGAACTGATGTTTAAAGTTTGTTATGAAAGTAGTCATTTTTTAAACACCTTTATTAATGGAAGACCTTAATCGACTTGAAACGGATTTTATAAGACTCAAGAAATTACAGTTGCAACGCCAGCATTTTGAGTTATGTCTGGCTAAAAAGATTGTACCGCGTGGGCTACGCGTATTAAAAATGCCCACTTCTGGCAGTACTTTTCCGGATTTGTTATATAAATGGCAGCAACTCAACTTGGAGTTGAGTTTTAACTATATGCGCTTGTTAATTAATTATCATATGTCTGAAGAAGATGCTATACGGAGGTCAGTAAATGACTTATTTGACAGTATTAAGAATAAATATGATGCTGGAGTGGTAGATGTGAGACTGGACAAAGTTCTTGATAACGTCTCTTTATTTGAGAGGCGTCTGATAGAACAAAAGAAATCTAAAATATTAAGAGACTCTAAAGACTTTAAAAACAACAATGTCTTTACCTGGCCTAGGACTTTGAACCCAGGGGGATTTGTTAGTCGTAACAATAGGACTGACAATGTGCTTACAGGTTCTAGCGTTGTGATAAGGCACAATAATAATTCTAATTGCACTGATGTCTTAGATAAAAATGTAATTAATGTGGCTAACAGCGATGTACATAACACGCCTATTGTTCAAGCTGCTGCCTCTGGTAATCAGTTGTCTGTATTCAGGGGCAGTGGTGAGGCATTAGAAATATGTCCAGACGAACCTAATAGTAGGGATGCTGGACAACATGTATATGCAGATGTAGTAGTTAGGAGGAAGACTCACATTAATGAAACGTCTCCTAATGTATCTTCTAATGTATCCCTTAGCAACTCTGACATTCAAGCAGGGTGCACTCCTTTCCCCATAGCACAGCAACGCTATGTAGGGAGAGAGAGATCTATGAGCAGAGGTCGCCAGAAAAGGAAAGGCTCGGACCGCGAACAACAAGGTCCAACATTAAAGAAGATGTGGGAACGCACAGGGGTTCGTTAGTTATTAACATTTCCAAGAGGGAACTCACAGAATATGAAGAACAAGTACTTGGCAGAGGCCTGAATTTTATCCCGACCAGCAGTGGTAATTTGGTAGATTCCATTATAGATATTAAGACATATGTGAGGAATATTCAGTTGAAATTGGACTATGGAACTGATAATACAGGTGGGATGGATATGGGGTTCCGTGTTAACAGTACATATGTACCACAGTTACACCCCCTTTTGGATGTGTTCTCCCGATTGGTTGAAGAAGATGTCTATACTTATTTTGAGAGTGGTAATAGACCTAAGTGTAAATTTAATTTGAATTATCATCAGAGACAGGCTCTTAACACACTTAAAATGGACAAATCTATTGTCATCAGGCCAGCTGATAAAGGAGGCCCGATAGTAGTTATGGATGTAGATGGGTATGTAGATATTATGATTGAATCTTTGTATGATGAAACATTTTATCTACGAATTAACATGGTTATGGTCACCAAAATGGTGATTGGCGTGTATAATATGTTGGATGAATTATTGTCGACAGAAATTATATCCACTGGTTTATACAGTTACTTGAAGGTTCTCAATCCTAGAATACCCGTCGTTCAAGGCCTGCCTAAGGTACATAAATCATTAGAGAGGCCACCTATGAGACCTATAGTTGCAGGCCAAGGCTGGCTCACGGAACCCTTGTCGATGTATGTTGAATATCATACCAGGCCTCTTGTAAATGGGATTCCGCATATTTTAAGGGATAGCAAGCAATTCTTATTGGACCTGTATGATGATTTGAAACTCGTGAGTGACTCTTGTGAGTATGTTTTAGTAATTTTAGATGTAGTGAGTCTTTTCACGAAGATACCTAATGATATAGGGATATTGTATATGCAGAAGTTTCTACATTCACATTCTTCTTACACTGACAGTATGATTGATATGTTGTGTCTCTTCATGGAAACCATCCTATCTAACAATGTCTTCATGTTTGGTGAAGAAGTGTTTTTGCAGAAAGATGGCATAGCTATGGGCACTCCATGTGCCAATAGCTACGCCAATATTGTAATGGCACAATGGGAGGAGGAATTCCTTTTTCATGCTAATGGGTTTAAAGAGAAGGTGAGGTGTTATAAGAGGTTCGTGGATGACCTCTTCTTTATATGGCATGGGGATGTTGAACATTTGTTAACATTTGTTGAGGAGATTAATCATTCTACTGATTTTCTGGAGTTCACATTATGTTACTCCTTGGAATCTATTTCTTTTCTTGATGTTAATATCACTAGATTACCCTCAGGACTAGTTAATACCTCCATTCATAGGAAGTCATGTTATAGGAATACTCTGTTACATCGTCAGAGTATGCACCCCAAGTATGTTTTTGATAACATTTTGAAAAGTCAACTTATGAGAGCATCCAGACTTAATTCGAGCACTGAAGGGTATGTTGAAGAGATAGATCAGCTTAGAACAATGTTTCTTGACAGAGGATATAGTGATAGAGTATTTGAGTACGTTTTAAATGATGTTCATTTTCTCAGGAATACAGTGGCTAAACCCTATTTTTCAGAACGATCTGACAGTGAGGTCTGTAATGACAGGTTAGTGGCAGAAGTTGTGAGAGCTCCTTTATTTTTCACTAGAGATGCATTATGTATTAAGGACTCATTGACTAGGCATTGGGAGGTACTCAGGTTAGATCCACGAATTAATGAGTTGGTTGGTCCTGAACCTAAGATTGTTTATAAGAATAAATCCAATTTAAGGAACATGTTGTGTTATAAGGCGTTGATGGGGAAGGAGGTTAAGCCTCGTGATGCTGTACACAACACTGTGCCCTGTGGAAAATGTAATCAATGCATAGCTATTGATACTAATACAACCTTTACACATCCCAACATCAACTATGTTTATAGGTTTAATACAGGAACTGACTGCATGAGTAAGAACGTGATATATTTAGCCAAATGTCAAGCTTGCACCTCATATTATATAGGCAAAACTAACAGACCCCTAAGAGAACGTGTCAGGGTGCATTTATATCACATTAGAATGGGCACAGAAACAAATGCACTAGCCAAACATGTTAAGATTGCTGGCCCGTCCCATACGTTCATGTTCTCTGTTATGCAGGAAGTATTTGAGAGCAGTAGAGGGGGTGATTTGATTAACTATACCCTAGAATGTGAGATGAAATGGATAATTAGGTGTACAGCTGATAGACCACCCGGTCTGAATGATAGGGTTAACATTAGACCGGTACTCAAGAAGAAGAGATGTAGAAAACCTATGAAACGTTAGTGATTTGATTTTAGATAATGGGTAAGGGATACAGATAGAATGAGTTGAACCACATGGTATGTCCCTGCATACATCTATTTTAGATTTGGCGTCGAGTCACCTTATGTTTTTTATACATCTATTTTTTTATATATATGTTTTTATATATATGTGCTGTTTATTTATGTGATTTACTTATGTATGTGCTTGTAACGTAGTTTTTAATTTTTCAATTTTGAAATGTAGTTAGACATGATTTATGCTGCTATAATTCATGATTATGTTGCCCTTTTTGTTCATAAGATATGCAATCAATTAATAGTATAACAGTATACATTATGATAGGATAGGGCATTTAATGTGCATTTTTCATATAAATTCATGTACATTTTTTATATAAATTCATGTACATTATTAGGAGATATTTGTATAGTGTTGATAGGGTTCACAGCACTATCGTAAATCTTAGGGTCAGTGTGTTTTTAATTGTATTATGTGATTTGTCCAATAGGATTCATAGGAAGACTATTTAATTAGCGTGGTTTCATTAATACTTGTACGTCTGAAGAAGCCTGTAGGTGAAAGCGCTAACGTGTTCCAATAAACTAGTTTTTATATGTACGAACATTTGAAGTATTCATTACTACGAACTATAGACTTGTTACTGTTCTTTGAAGGACTTTAGCAGTGGCGTTTTATTTATGAACTTGATATTACTTCTGCCTGTGACCCTACGTACATTTGTGTGTTTGGCTATCATTATTTATTGCTTCGTGGGGTCCGTGCTCCATTGGCTTGGTGCACTCATCTGTGTGGCTTACCTTTATTAATGTGTTTGCCTATGTTTTACATGATAATTTAACATTTTTCTTTCATTTACATACATTATACATCACATATCTTTTTTTTTTTATCAGTCCAACATTCCATGAATTGCTGAATTCATACTTTCCCTTAAACCTGGCTCCTCCTCCTGAACATTATTCTGCATGTAGTGTTACCACAGTTTCTATTTATTGCTATGTCATTTGCTCTTTGCCTTTTCTAAAAATCCCCTTTCCGGTTCATGTATCTCTTTTATAATATTTACTCCTTCAAGCACAGCTGGTTTGGATTTTGAGTTCCATTTTTTAGTAATTGCTTTTTTGGCAGCCAACAAAATTAAACTTAATAAGGCCTTACTATATCTAGGCAATTCAGATGCAGTGTCTCAGCTAAAAAAAAAAGTCATATCTTTAGTTACAGCCATTTACTTACCCAAAATTGCTGAGAGAGTTTTCTGTAGAGAATTTGTTTAATCTGCCAACTTATTACACTCCCAAAACACATTCCCAGTTATGTCCTCCTTCCTTATCACACTTCCAATATGTGCTATCTACCGGAGGAAAATTTCTATGAAGTCTGCATTTGATATAAAAATACATATGCAGACACTTCCAGTCAAAGGTACTTTGGACTTTGCTGCATACATGGGAGCTATGCATACATATTGTCACGTTCTCTTCTAAATTGCTTTTCAAGTCTCTCTTCCCAATCTTTTTTAACCTTGTGTGATTGATTCTTATAGTTAGCTAGCTATTGGATAAAGTACTATAATTTTACACTCTAGCAAGCACTTGTTTTTACATCAAGAGGTCAGTGGATTTTCCGTCTAGTGCACTGGGATGCAGCCTGGTCTGTTTAGATTAGGAAACACTTGAGATTTCTGCATGTAGTTTTATTGGCTGAAGGGCTTATTAATCAGTTTATTTTGTTTTTAGTGCCGTTATAAATTCTATACAGTTGAGTGGCTCTTGGCTCATTTATACAAAGCAAAGTACTTTTATTGAATAATCACACTTTTATAAGCTGTTTAAGGTACACTGCTGTATCCGTATCTTTGTTTGTGGTAGCATTTTGTATCTTTTAAGTTTGTTTGTGGGAGCATTTCACTCAGGACACTCCTTTACTGTGCTTTTACATATGTTCATAGGTTCGTACTAGGATATCTGCCCTAGGGCATTTATAAGCCTAGCCATAGTGTGTGTGGCTTTCACCACCCCTTAGGATGAGAATACTACGCCCATTTAGGGTTTAGTTTACTGTGCCTCTGTCTAGTAGTGACACAGAGATGACCCCCGGGGGTAAACCTACGATCTCCCATCCACTTGTCAAGATTTCTCTTGAATAGAGTTAGTGAGGGGCTCTGCCTAACATGGATTGGGATTCTGTTCCAGAGTGTAGGGAGCCTCTGGGTTATGAATCTGTCCCTCCAGCACATCCTATTTATTTCTGTGTTGAGGTTAAAGTCTCTTGCTCTCGTGGCTCTGATGGATTTGGATTTTCTGAGGTGGAGCATGTCCATTAAATCCAGATTGGACATGGCCTTGTACGTCAGGCACAGATCACCTCTGAGTAGGCGGTATGCGACTGAATAGAGCTGGAGTTTTTTCCAGTCGGGCAGCATCTGACATATGTTTAAGACCCTTTATCCTCTTGGTGAGGAACTTTTGGGGTCTTTCCAACTGCTGCAGGTGTCGGGTAAGATACATCCCAAATGGGGCATTGTACTCAATCATTGGCCTGATAAGAGAAGAGTATAGGGGCACAATGACCTCTCTTGATCTAGATGTGAAACCCTTCATGATAAGGTGGGCAATATAGAAGGTCTTCCTAACCACTCTGGCAATATGAGTGTCAAATGGCAGGTTACTGTCAACCTGGGTCCCTAGGTCCCTGATTACCTCTTCCGTACTTAATGGATTACCACCTATGTGGTAATTTGTGGGTACCTTGTTTTTCCCAAAGGGTATGACTATACATTTTTTGGCGTTCAGCTTAAGGCCATGGCTCTGGCACCAATTATCCGTTTCTATGAGGCCTCTCTGAAGGATGTTTGTGTCCGCTGGAGTATCAATTATGGTGCCCAGTTTGCAGTCATCTGCAAACTTTGTCAGCCACAATCCTCCTATGTTTGCCTGTACCTCGGAAAAATAAATTCCAAACAAGAGGGGTCCCAGGACTGAGCCCTGTGAGACACCGCTTGTGACCGGCTTAGAGTCTGACATAGCTCCAGCAACTCTGACCCTGTGGGTTCTGTCCTTGAGCCAGTTTGCAACCCATCTTGTGACATATGGGTTTACATTTAGGCTGGTGAGTTTATCTATGATGCCCGAGTGGGGTATTGTGTCAAAGGCTTTTGCAAGGTCAAGGTAGGCTGTGTGAACTGCCTTACCCTCATCAATGGCCTTAGTGACTGTTTCAAAAAAGTCGACCAAGTTCAAAAGGCAGGATCTGCCCTTAACAAAGCCAAATTGGGTAGGATCCAATGTCTGTAGGTCCCCAATGTCTTTGTTTATGAGTTTCATAATGATCCTCTCCATAGCTTTGCAGACCAGGCTCGTCAAGCTTATGGGGCGGTAATTTCCAGTGTCCGTAGAAGCACCGCCTTTGTGAAGTGGGACCACTGTTGCCGTACGCCACTCTTTGGGTACGTATCCTGTAGTAAGGCTAAGATTAAACAACAGCCTTATGTGTGGGTTTAGTTCCTCTTGGAGTTCATGTAGCACACAGCCCGGGACACTGTCCGGTCCCATTGATGCTGTGTTTTTAGCTTTAGAGAGGGCGGCTCTCACCTGGGCATCTGAGATGTTTGGGAGGCTGCACTCTGCTGGGATAGTTATTTCTCCTTTTGGGGGGGAGGAGAAATTTGCACTGAACCTGTCTGCCAGAATGTTGGCAATGTCAGTGGGTTCATTGTACTTTGTGTCATTTTGGACTAACTCTGAGCATATCTGGGAGTTTCCACCCAGGTTTCTAACATAGTTAAAGAAGGCCTTGTGATTGTCTTTTGTATCTTTTGCGATTTTTCTCTCAAAGTTGGCCTTGGATGATTTTATGAGTGATCGTAGTTTTTTGCTAGTACTGATCAGAGATGCCTTTTCTTTTAGGGATTTAGCTCTGTCATGTAGTAGCTTCCTCCTCCTGTTGTAAAGTTTGTTTATGGCTGGGGTCCACCAGACCGGGCGCCTGCCTTTGGAGGAATGGGTCTTGGTTTTATTTGGGATTGCATGATCCATGCATTCTTGAAGGTGCCCGTATAAGGCATTTGTAAAGGATTCAGCAGTGTGGGTTGTGGTTTCCACTGGCCCAGGGGCCTTGAAGGATACCACTTCAGTCTTAAGAAGTGTGAAGTTGGCTTTTGAGAAGTTCTTCACTGTGGTCTTTTGTGCAGGGGGTGGGGGCGGGATGTGGATTTCCAGTGAGATTAATTTATGGTCTGATCTTACCAATGAGGGATATACTTCCGGTGTGGAGCATTTTGTCCCCATGTTTGTGATGATCAGGTCTAGTATATTGTCTCCTCCTGTGGGAATGGTGACTAGTTGTTCCATCGCATTTGAGTTTATGAATTCTAGGAACCTTTGGGCTAGTGTGTTGGGGCTTGAGTAATGTTCCCAGTCTATGTTTGGGTAGTTGAAGTTTCCCAATATGATGGTATTTGGAGAGAGTTTCATACTCTCCAGTGTCTTCAGGAAGGCTGTGTGGGGTTCCTGAGTTTGAGAGGGTGGTCTGTAGCATGCTACAAACTGTAAGGCAGTTTTGCCTATGGTTAGTTGCACCTGGATGGTCTCTGATGCTTTGTGCGTTGCCACTAACCTGGAGGTGTGGGTATCTTTGATGAATATGGATACTCCCCCATCTTTTGTGGTTCGGTCCAAGTTTTGGGGCCGGAAAGCATGACATGAGGTAAAACCTGATAGTGCTGGGGTGCTCTCAGGAGCCTTGAACCAGGTTTCAGTCACTGCACAGACATGGATGTTCTCCATACTGAGGAGGGCTTTGAGAGCGTGCATCTTTAGGTTTAGACTTCTGGCATTGAGCAGCATTACCCTTAGTTTTTTTCCACTTGTGTTTTCTAGGGAGGTAGGTTTGTCATTTGAGCCTTGCCTAAAAAGGGCAATATGGGGTGGCAAGAGCCTTGGCCAATATCCGGAAGCCCAGGGGTGACAGGTGCAAGCCATCCCTTGCAAAGCAGCGTGGCTTGTCGAGCATGTCATCCCAAGCAGACAGACATTGGATCCCCTTAGAATGACACCAGTAATTAAGCCAATTGTTAAAACTGATCATTTTGTTTTTGTACTGCGGCATCATTCTTGGTGAGGGTAAGATGCTGCTCAGGGTCAGGGTCATACCGGCCTGGGCTACATAATCAGAGAGCTCCTCTATGTCTCTTTTCATGTAGTCCAGGGAAGTACATCTCAGGTCATTCACACCGGCATGTACAATGACCGAGTCATATTTGTACTTGCTGTGGAGTGACCTGAGTGCTTGTCCCGACAGGCAGTTTACTGTGACCCTCTCCTTGTTCAGTCTGGTGAGCAGGACATCAGTGTGTCTGACTATGGAGTCACCTATTACAAGTGTGTCTGACATGTTGTTTGGCCTTAAGGGCTGTGACTGTTTAGCACACTGACTTTGTGAACTGTGTGTTGCATGTGCTATGTCTTGAGGTGGCGGTTGCTTGGGTATCTGCTTTGGAGGCCTCTGTTGTTTTGGTAGATTTTTAATCAGCGCCTCCGAGTATGTTTTTGTGTGTTTATGTGTTTGGTTTGCAGTTGTGATAGTTCTATGTGAGACTGGGTATGTGGTGTGCGTGGTTACCTTCTCCTCCTGACTGGTCTTGCCAGTACTGAGTTGAGAGAGCTCAGCCTCCAGTTTGCCTATATAGTTGCATCTCTCGCATATATTTGTATTTGTTGGGAGGAGGAGAGGGTTGTCTGTGTACATGAGGCAATTGTAACATTGCCTCAAGATTCCCAGATTCACCAGCTGAACAGGAGAGGACGCCAGCAACTGACCCTTTGACATGCTAGAATAGTAAAAAGATTGCTGTGTAACTGAGTCTGAAAGGACCTATAGGGAAATGGGTACTCAAGGGAATTTAGGTGAATGAAGTACTTTCTTTTGTTTAAGAGTGCTTTACCTGTATAAAAAATGCTTTAGGAGCAAGTGCTGAGCTTTTCAGATAGAGTATAGGCTGTTTAGATTGCAAGCAGAGCAGTTCTAAGGGGAAAATTGAAGAGAAGACTTTACGGAGCCAGAAATAGTTTAAACTTGATTAACCGGCGCTGCCCGATGCTGCTCTATGAGCAACTTCATGCTAATTCACGCAAAAGTGCGCAAAAACAGGCTTTATAGCAGGGGGTTGAAAAGAGCCAAGAATTGACCCAAAATGGCCAATAAACTACAAGTTGCTGGGCTGGAACCACTCCTCTAGGGACAAATAGGTTGCTCAGTGCTCCCCACTCCCACTGGTGAACAAAGAAGCTTCCTCTTATCCAAATAAGGATATGGATAGCACAGGAACTAAGACAAAGCCCAGAGATCAGCAAAATCTGAAGACTGGACTATTCTAGTTCAGAAAAGCTGGAAAACAAGGATATTTTTTTTGTTTTTTTCTTTTTTTACAGAGACAGAAGAAAAAGATACAGTAGCAAACAGTAAATGCAATAAAATGGCTAGCGCACTTGAGTGTGTTAGCCTAACAGTTAAATTAAACCAAACTAACTTTTTAAAGTGCTAACAGTTTAAAATCTACACAGGTACAGTAAAAACAATATGCAGAGCTGTTTTTAGGCGAAATGCAGTCGAGATGCAGTAATTAAAGCGAAAGCCAGAAAAAATACTTAAAAATCAAGGAAAGTCACTCTTTCACTCTCTGCTGCTTGTAGAACTCTGCAGGACACCACGAGGAGCTGTGCTGAGTCTTTTACAAGTGAAAAAGCGCACAAAAATGGGCTTTATAGCAGGGGGTTGAAAAGAGCCAGGAATTGACCCAAAATGGCCAATAAACTACAAGTTGCTGGGCTGGAACCACTCCTCTAGGGACAAATAGGTTGCTCAGTGCTCCCCACTCCCACTGGTGAACAAAGAAGCTTCCTCTTATCCAAATAAGGATATGGATAGCACAGGAACTAAGACAAAGCCCAGAGATCAGCAAAAACTGAAGACTGGACTATTCTAGTTCAGAAAAGCAGGAAAACAAGGATATTTTTTTGTTTTTTTCTTTTCTTACAGAGACAGAAGAAAAAGATACAGTAGCAAACAGTAAATGCTATAAAACGGCTAGCGCACTTGAGTGTGTTAGCCTAACAGTTAAATTAAACAAAAATAACTTTTTAAAGTGCTAACAGTTTAGAATCTACACAGGTACAGTAAAAACAATATGCAGAGCTGTTTTTTAGGCGAAATGCAGTCGAGATGCAGTAATTAAAGCGAAAGCCAGAAAAAATACTTAAAAATCAAGGAAAGTCACTCTTTCACTCTCTCTGCTGCTTGTAGAACTCTGCAGGACACCACGAGGAGCTGTGCTGAGTCTTTTACAAGTGAAAAAGCACGCAAAAATGGGCTTTGTAGCAGGGGGTTGAAAAGAGCCAGGAATTGACCCAAAATGGCCAATAAACTACTAGTTGCTGGGCTGGAACCACTCCTAGTGGCAGTAGGTGTTTGCCCGGTCTGTCTGATCTGGGAAACTCAGACAAGGGCTCTAAGTTTTTTTTTTTTTTTTTTGCACTTCTCTTATATACTGTGACTTTACTTTGGCATTTAAAAAAAACTGTACTGCTGCTTTAAGGTTGGGAGGGTGGCCTAATGGTTAAGGTGTTTGCCTTACAAACACAAGGTGCAGGGTTTGAATCTCACAAGGGGTAATTGGCTAGGCTTAAAATGGCTCGCAAGGGTAGTTAGCTTAGTACTAATCTATGAACCTATGAACCTTAAGTAGTTAATTACACTGTATCTATTTGTTGTAGTGCTGTTGTAGGTAGTATGTGTGGTCTTGTTACATTTGGGCTCCCATTCAGCTGTTCTACATTAAGAAGGTGTTTTCTGCACTCTTGTGATAGAAGTGTGCTGATCTAACTTGTCTGAATTTGGGGGGTGCTGGTGGAAGGCTTACTGTGTGCATTCCTTATTGCTAATTAGCTTAAATCCTGTTTCCCTTTGCTCGTATTTAAGTCTCACATTTGTGTGGTGCTGCTTTTCACTCAGTGGCAGTTAGCAGTGCCCTGTATAGATGCAGAAGCCTAGACGCTCAGTTTCTCCCTAAAAAGCTGTCAATGAAATCATTCCAAGCTTATCTGCTGCTCTAGAAGCAGCTCAGTTGCGCACTGAGCAGTGCTGCCCTATTGATCAAACTTAGCCTATATAAAGTACAAGTCCCTCTGTAGTCTCTGTGCTACCAGCACAGTCCTGTCAAATTAACCCATTTCCTTCCCTAATAAAACATACAGTAAGAGCCCGTTCAGATAGGCGGGCAGTTTCCCATCATTTCTCTGGCCAGCCTCATAGACATGGGCATCCTGAGGCAATGTAGCAGTTGTCTCATGTATATTGACAACCACTACTTTATATGAGAGATGTAGTTGCACAATGAAACTGGATGCAAGACTCACACACAAGTACAAACCGAATGCCAAACAGGTTGTCAGCACAGGCACACAAACTAAATAAGGACACAACACATAAACCCACATGTAAGAAGGTACTCACTATTATACAGTGACTGGCCATTACTATTGAAAAACGTGCATGCTGATTGACCAGCCCAGCCAGTGTGCCCGTTGTAAATCTCAGAATATACCAATGGAAAAAGGTCCGGTCACCCGTTCTTCTTTCCGTTTGTATATTCCAAAACTTTTATTTTTTTTCAAGAAAAATTAAAAAAAAACCTATAGTCCATACTCTGAACATACCTGAGAGGCAGCATGGAGGAAATAAAAAGCAAATCAGGTACGTTATTTAAAACTGGACTTGTACCCGATTTTCTTTGCATTTCCTCCATTCTGTCTCTCTCTCCTACCCCTAAAGTAGCCCAAACCTTTTTTTTTAAATAATAAAAAATAAAAAAAAAAAATGGAGCAGTGGAGAATTTCTTTTCTCCATTTCTTCCTTTTCAAAGCATTAATGTACTGGGTATGCTCCATACGCATGCGCAGTGCATCAAAACAAGTCAGCAGTATTCCACCAGCCATGGAAGAACAGTAATGTGCTGTTATACAAAGACATTATTTAAGAAAAGTAAGTACTTTTTTTCTTAAATAATGTCATTGTATAATAGCAGTAAAAGACCCCATGGTTGTGGTGTATTGAAATTTACCCACAGTTGGCTTTATTTAAGCATGAGGACAAAGCCCTCATGATTAAACCACACCAACCATGTGTAAATCTTCAATATACCACACCACATTGTTGGTTATTGCTTAAGTAACTTACCAAAAGATCAGAAGCCTCCCAAACTGAAACTGCTTACACATAACAATGCAAAAATCAACTACAATACATAGCACACACACCAGTGTCTCAACAAATAAGCCCATAAGGCATAACACCACAAAACCTAATGTATTGGTCATAGGTGACTGCATTGTGAGACACACAGATGTTCACCTCACCAGGCTGGATATGGAGGCGGGTTACAGTCAGCTGCCTGTTAGGTGCCAGAATCCATCAAGTCACTCAACCTCAAGTACCAGTGTTCATCGTGTTTCACTGTTGCAGTCATTACACTTGCAGTCGGCCTGAATTCCAAAGTCCTAGTCCCTCTTCCCTGACGTCAGTGCACCAGGGGTGTATAAGATGCAGCCAATGCCATTTTCTTCAGTCTTTCTTGCCACGCGGTGCCCGAAGCAAAAGCAGTTCACAAGTGCTGGTCGGCCGACTCCTGAGATTTTCGAAACTGAATTTCAGATCCAAAGTCTTCAATAAAGCTAAGTACCCCGTTGGGGAAACTTTTTTCTTGCTCCAGACCGATGTCAGAAAAAGTTAACAATTGTATTTCTTGTGGGAAGCAAATACCTCGTAAGGATTTTCATTCTTACTGTATTCCTTGCCTAGGCCCTGACCACGACGTTGCTAGTTGTCGGTTTTGTGCTAGATTTAACCAACGCACTATTAAGCTTCGGTATGATTTTGCTTTTCATTACTTTGGCCGAAGGTTTGACTATATAATGCCGTCGTAACAGCCGATGACCAGAGTTCATAAAAAGCACAAGGAAAAAGAAAAGGACAAGCATCCGAGGTCCAAAACAGACGCCTCTTCTAGGCCAGTCACCGGTTCTCAGTGAGGCGCTTTCACAGCCCCTGACACCTGCTACCTCAGAGCCACAGGCCGCCTCCGACTCCCATGTGGAGATAACTAGGCCTCTGGATACTCAAGGTATTGGGCCTTCGGAAACTAATCCCTCAGATGGGTCCGGAGCCGCTGAGCAGGCATCGGCTTCTGAGGGTGTTTTCAGACCTGCACAGCTTTATATCAAGTCGACTTCAGCACCCAAGACAAAGACTAAAATAGCTTTAAAGACAAGGAAACAAGTACAGCATTCTCCAGGACAGACGTCCATGCCTAAGAAACAGATGCTCAAAATGGCCGAAGACCTAATTACTTTGATCAGGGGTTCCCATCCCCCTCCTGATAAGAAGCCTAGGCAAGACACTGAATATGATTCCTCTGATCAGGTTTCCATTTCCTCTGACTCCTCTTCAGAACAGGGATAATCTTTTCCTCCCTATGAGGATTCTGATGCTGAAGAATCTATTCCTTCAGCTTCTCCTCCTGAGGGATTATTCCTTTGGGGAAACCCTGCATACCATGAGGGAGCATTTCCACTGGGAGAGCCAAGATTACTCAGAATCTAAGAAAAGGCTCAGAGACTTTCTTTTACTACCTCAGCACAGACCTCTTGCTATTCCACCTGTTCTACCTGTTCTAGACATTGTAGATTATGTATTTTCAGAGTTCGGACTGTCTCCCGACTCTTTATCTCCTGCACCTGTTAAGCCAGACATACTACAGGGTTCCAGATTCTCATACAATTTTATATAAAAACCCTGCTGCTGACCCAGAAGGGTCCCAAAGGGGTCAAGGCCTCTACTGCAAAAAACCCTGTCCCCTCAGATAGAGATTCAAGGGCACTTGTCCGATGGGGGAAAAAGTGTACATTTCTGCTACCTTAGCTGTAAGGGCTTTAAATTGTCAGTTTCATATGCTTAAATATCAGCAATACTTAATGTATCTGCTAAAACAGAAAATGTTGACAAATTCTGAATGTTCTGAGAACAAGGAAATGCAGGATTTATTGCATGCAGCTGAACAAGTGGGAAAGCATACTTTGCAATGTGGTTTTGAATCACTAGAGGCCTCTTGCAGGGCCGCTGTTACAGGTTCTGTCATTAGAAGGCATGCTTGGTTAAAGGAGCAGACTCTGCCTGATTATGTTAAAGCAAAATTATTGGATGCTCCATTACAGCATGATACTTTGTGTTAAGGCAGAAGAGGTGTTGAAGAAAATGGAGGGTAAAGCTAAATCTGTGCAGACAGTAAAGGATTTCTTACAGGTACAGCCACCCAGATTTAGCAGGAACTGGCCTTCTAAGAATTGGTCCTTTCCCGTGTCAGACAGGCCACAAAGAGGCAGATATAGATGCCGTAGAGGCAGACGACAGCCCCAGGGCTCATACAGGCCCAAACAATGGGGTGCTTCTACCTCCAAAAGTGGCAAAGACAAATCACAGCCATATAGGAAACAATCCCAATGACTTCCCTCTGCCAGTCCCAAGCATTTATCTTTTGGCAGCACCCTTAGGGGGAAAGCTAGCACTTTTTTTCACAAAATTGGCACATGATCACCCAGGACAAATGGGTCTTAAATATAGTCTCTCAGGGTTACAGGTTCCACTTTCGCACCCTTCCAAAGGCAAAAGGTATGCCAGACCTGCCACACAATCAATGGGCAGAGGCACAAAAACAAGTTTCATCTCTCATGGACATGAGGGCTATTCAGCCAGTGCCACAACAAGAGCAGGGACAAGGATTTTACACAAGACTTTTCTTAGTACCAAGAAAGGACAAAGCATGGAGATACTTTTCTGGACGTTTCAAAATGTTGACTCTGCCGCAGCATCTGCCCATGCTGGGCAAGAAGGCTTGGCTTGTAACTTTGGACCTCAAAGAGGCATACCTGCATGTACCAATCAGACAATCTTGCAGAAGATACCTCGGATTCATAGCTGGCTCAATGCACTACCAGTTCTTTGCACTGCCCTTTGGCTTATCTACTGTGCCCAGGGTCTTCACAAAATGCCTGGCACCAGTAATTGCATTTTGCAGACAAAGAGGAATTCAAATATATCCCTACTTGGATGACTGCCTTATTCAAGTAGAGACCAAAGACATTCTACTAAAGCATCTGGCGTTTGTAAAAAGATTGCTAATTTGCCTAGGGTACACAGTAAATGAAAAGAAATCAAAACTCTAGTACCCTCTCAATCGATAATATTCCTGGGTGCAAGCTTAAATACAACTGCCCAGATGGCATATCTCACGCCAGACAAACAAAGGCAACTGACTTCTTACTTCGAAAGCATGGCAACAAAGACCCAGTTATCTGCAAGAAAAATTCTGCAGGCTCTGGGCTACTTGGCATCCTGCATTCTGCTAATTCCATATGCAAGACTGCATATGAGGAAACTACAATGGTATCTAAAAAGTGTTTGGACTCAACATTGCCACAGCCTGGAATCATTAATTTCACTCATTCCCTGCCTGCAACAGGAGTTTCGATGGTGGGCACAGGCCTGTCACCACAACAAGGGACAGCCATTCACTTTACCCACAGCCAGACAGGCACTAACAACAGATGCATCAGATTATGCCTGGGGGGCCCACATGGAAGGAAAATGTATTCAGGGCACATGGCTCGCAAGCCAAAGGCATCTTCACATCAATCAAAAAGAGATGCTGGCTGTACAAAATGCCCTGACAACCTTCAAAGACCTATTTCATCCAGGACAGCTGCTGATAAAGATGGACAACACCACAGTCATGTGATACATAAACAAGCAGGGGGGCACACATTCCTACCCCCTCTGCAGACAAGCCATGATTTTGTGGAACACAGCATTGACTTACCAAGTACACCTGCAAGCACAATTCCTGCCAGGAAAAACAAATGCTCTGGCAGACGAACTAAGCAGAAACCTCATGGATCCTCACGAGTGGAAACTAGATCCACAAATCATCAACATGATAACAAGGAAATGAGGATGCCCAGACATAGATCTTTTTGCCTCTCCTCACAACTGCCAACTTCAGAGATTCTGCACAAGGACTTATCACAAACAAGCATGGAAAATGGATGCTTTGTCATTCAGCTGGAACAACCTTATAGTATATGCCTCTCCTCCCCAAGGTGCTCCTAAAGGTCAGACGAGAGAAACCACAAATGATATTGATTGCCCCGGATTGGCCATACCAACACTGGTACCAATCCTAAGGAGCTTATCTCAAGGCCCAGCCTGGACATTGCCTCAAATTCCTCATTTACTGACCCAACAAAACAATCAGATCCTGCACAGCCAGCGCAGAACCCTAAATCTAGCTGCATGGCAGATAGTGTAGCCATTCAGAATAAACCTCTCTCTAAAGCGGTTATGGATGTTATTTTGGAGGCCAGGAGGCCCAGCACCAGAAAATCTTATGCAGAAAAATGGAAGAGATTCTGTGCTTGGAACCAGGCACAAGGAATTGACATGCTTGTTCCAAATATTCCTCAGATTTTACAATATCTAACTGAGATGCTGGACAAAGGCCTATCCTTCTCATCAGTTAAGATCCATGCCTCTGCCATTTCAGCTCATTACTATACGGACCCACCTATTTTTTCACATCCATTGCTTAGGCATTACCTCAGGGGGGCCAAAAACATAAGACCTCCAAGGAGAGCACCAATACCTGAATGGGACCTCAATTTTGTCTTGGAAAAACTCACACTGCCTCCGTTTGAGCCAGCCAATACAGCTGAGATAAAATTCTTATCATGGAAAGCAGCTCTGCTCCTAGCAATAACTTCTGCAAGAAGAGTCTCAGATTTACAAGCATTAATGGCTGTTCAACCTTTTATTATGTTCCATCCGGATAAGGTTTCTCTAAGGACAAACCCAACATTTATGCCTAAAGTAGTGTCCAGTGTGGCTCTTAACCAAACCATTCATTTGCCTACTTTTTACCCAAACCCACAGAATAAAGAGGAGAGACTTCTGCATTCTCTGGACATACACAGACAGCTTTCAGAAAGACTGAGCAACTTTTAGTGGCATATGCTGCAGGATCACAAGGAAAGGCTATCTCAAAGCAGACTATTTCAAAATGGATAGGACACTGCATTCGTTTCTGCTATTCACAACATGGCAAATCAGTGCCTAAGGGCATTAGGCCACATTCTACCAGGGCAGCAGCCTTCCTCAGAGGAGTACCAACCAAGGATATTTTGGAGGCTGCAACTTGGACTTCACCGCACACTTTTACTAAACACTACCACTACCTCTTTACTCTAAATCTAGAGCATGCTTTGCCACTGCAGTTCTGCAGGGCCTCATAGCCACTCCTAATTCTATTTAGACCCAGCCGCCCAACCTCAGCTTTGGGATTCAACCCAAGTGTAATGACTGCAACAGTGAAACACGATGAACATAGTACAGTTGTGTACCTACCATAAATGTAGATATTAGAGTATTCACTTTTGCAGTCAAGGTTAACCACCCACCATCCCCCTTTCTTTGCTGGGACTTATCTGTACTTCTCTATTCTATACAACCTATGTGGTGTATTTGCTTGTAGATGAAGGTAATGTTTATTTTACTGCATGCTTTTTATAAGCAATGTTTTTTAGCCTACCCTTTTGGGGGCACCTGACATCTGGGGCAAGAAAAACTGAAGAAAATGGCGTCGGCTGCATCTTATATACCCCTGGCGCACTGACGTCAGGGAAGAGGCGACAACAACCGACGCCGGACCTGGACTTTGGAATTCAGGCCGACTGCGGGTAGCCTGCCAGCAGGGTAACCCAAGTGTAATGACTGCAACAGTGAATACACTCGAACATCAACATTTATCGTAGGTACACAACTGTACTTTATGACTCCATCATAGTCCATATGGGGGTGAATGACTTCAAATGTACATCACTGGACTATATGAAGAGAGACATTGCTGAGCTTTCAAATTGTCACAGGCAGGTACAAGCCTAGCCTTAAGCAGTATTCTCCCTTCTCCAGGGATGATGCCACAGTACAAACAGAAAATGATTGACTTTAACAATTGGCTTATCCTTTGGTGTCAGTACACAGGGATCCAGCATTTGTCAGCCTAGGAAGACATAGTCTACAGGCCACTCTGCTTTGCCAGAGATGGTCTACACTTGTCTCCTCTAGGCTTTCAAATACTAACAAAGTCATTAGTGACCCCCTATTGTGGCTTTTTTAGGTAGTGTCAAAATAACCAACCTCCCAACATAACAAAGTCCTCTCTAGATAAACTCAAAGTACTGCTGCTTAATGCTAGGAGTCTAAACAAGAAACTGCACTCCTGGAAGCATTCCTTACTTTGGAAGATGTTGATGTCTCTGCAGTCACCAAGACATGGTTCAAAGGTGCAGAAAGCACCCCGGCCGTGCAGGGCTACAATGTCTTCAGTATGTTCATATCACTAAATGACAAAAGAAAGAACCAAAGGATGAGATGTATTCAACTTCATTAAGGATAAGTATACCTTGAGACTTATCAAACAGTACGACTCTCTTGAGGTACTCCATGTCCAATTAACTATAGGCAGAGCCCCCTACCACATCATAGCTAGATATAGGTCCTCCATCATGAAACAGGAAAAGCATACCACATACCTTGACTTACTGAAATCACTTGCCTTACAACCCAACTTCTTACTGAAGGGTGATTTTAATTATCCTGCCTTCGTCTGAGAAATGTACATGACCACAAACGTGCCGGCTCACAAGTTCATGGACTGTGTTAGTGCAAAATCTCTGGGACAGTTAGTCAGTACACCCACAAGAGGCACAAATGTTGAACATAGTAATCAATAATGTGGAAAAGCATTGCACCCCCCCCCATGTGATGTCCTCCCTGATAGGATCGGATCATATATCAGTTATGTTTGATGTAAGACCAGGTACCCCATCAAGCTCAAAAACAAATGTTTTCAAAGACAAAAGTACCTCCTGAATGATGATTTAGAAGTTTCAGAGCCCCCTTGAATGCAGATATCACAGACTCCTATGCAGAAGTATACACCAGTGCCCTGAATAACCACTTAAGCAGCTGTACAGAATCAGCTGTACCTGAAAAAATGCAGGTCTTGCCAAAAAAAACAAGCCACCCTGGTAGACCCCTGTTGTAAACAAGGCTGTACAACAAAAGTTAAAAACTGGTGTCCAAGAACTGGGTCTGCAGAGGAAGAAATCAGTCTCTAACTTAAACCTCCAAATTGGAAGTCTTGCCAAGTCCTCCAAAGTTAATACAAAGGAAAAATAACCTCTGTAGCTAAGCATAATCACAAGGTGTTCTTTAGCTACATCCAGAATCTAAAAGGGAATACCCAGCTGTGAGCTGAACTGGTTGTGGATGGCACTACCCATATTCAACTTGAGGTAACAGCCAGTCTGCTAGTTGACAGATTTGTAGCAAACTTCACCCCCCTGTCCTTTCTAGTCATCCCTCAAAGTATACCTGCCACCATTTTTCAGCCTGTCTTTGTTGTAGTCATAAATAAATAATATTAAGAATTTACCTTATATGCCTTCAGTCAGGAACAGCACTTCAGGATGTGCAAACAGAAATTTTTCTTTACAGTGTTGGGAGACGGTCTTCATAGCAGTTGGTAAATCAGTCTCACTAGACAGAGAAAAACTGTATTTTTATACATTTTTCTTATCAAACTTATGCAGTTTTCTTACATTATAATGACTCTGTCAAATGAAAAAATTTGAAAATGTCCTCATCCTACGTGATTTTCACCTCGGACTTCACATGAACACCTTCCTGTACATGACCCACCTGCTTTCAAGGGGTCTTGTTTTCTGACCTTGGATGTTTCAAACCTTCCCTAGCAACAACACACTCCTAGCCTGGAGGAGTCGGGCTAACATATTCCTTTTACAATAGCTAACATGCCTCGACTTCATACAACACTTACTTTTTTCCTTATTACATATTAAAAGAATGCAGTTGAGACACAGCAGTAACTTTAGCTAATGAAGCTGTATTTTTCCACAGCCCTGCATACAAATTATATTTGCTTTTTAACAATCATATTATAGCATCATTAATGAAACTGAAATTAATATACATTTAAATAAGCTGATATTGTCTCATAACAGTTCCCCCCCTCCTTTTGACACTGTCAGTGTCATACCATACATGTAATTATATTCTTATTTTCTTAACTTGATAAAGTAAGCCTGTGCATCATACTAATCATCTTCTGTTATAGTAGAACTGTCATTGATTGGTACTTGCAGTGGCATTTCATGTGCAGGTGAGGTTAAACATCTTGTAATCACAGCCTATAGAATAGAAAATACCAAAATGATATAATAAAAAGTACAATGGCAATACCTTGGATTATACTAGTTCCCAGGTTTAACAGAAATATTGCCCAACCATCCAAAAAGTGTCCATTGTATTGATGTGCTGTCCAGATCTTTGTCCCTTTGCTCCATGAAATTTTCCAGTTTTTCCTGTTCATCATGATAGTCACTAATGTATGAACATCAACATGACCCCCCCCTTTTGCAGCAAGCATTATATCAAGTGCCATTCAATTCTGTAACGCCACAGTTAGCATTTCAGTCTACCTGTTGTCACTGGATTCATCATGGACTGCTACTGAAGTTGACCTTCTCACTGGGCAGATGAGTTATCTGTCGCACCTCAATCGCCTTCTGTTGGCTGCAATGATTTGTCTGGGGTCCCCACATGGCAGGTATTTTTCCTGTGAGACAAATAGATCCACGTTGGTAGTCCTGCACAGTGAATAACAACCAAGGTTGTCATTAGGACCTGGAAAGGACCCTTCTACCTTGGACTGAGGCAGATTTTCCTCTGGAAAATTTTTATATAAACCCAATCACCTGGCTTTAGTTGATGACAGGGCTGGAGGCTTTGGTAATACTGCTCTACTGTTCAATAATATTGCTGCATAACATTAAGGAGTTTCTGATAGTAAGAAATCAAAACATCATCTGACAAAGTTAAATCTGCATTTCCCACTGGAGGGGTAGCTGGAAGGGCCATGGGTCTCCCCATTAATATTTCATATGGACTCAACTTCCTGTTGGCATTCAGTGAGGCCATCATATTTATTAATGCTAAGGGGGGAGGGCTTTGGGCCACTTTGTGAGTTTCAGCACAAATCTTCAAAATTTTATTCTTTAGGGTTCTGTTTACCCTTTCCACTAATCCAGATGACTGTGGGTGGTTGGAACAGTGACGACTCAACTTAGTATTAAAATATGTTCCTTGGTCACTGTTGATAGTACATGGTATACTGAATCTCAGTATATAGTCATACAAAAACTTTAAAAAAAAAAAAAGGAAAGGTGGTGCAGTAGTGCTCAAATACCACAAATGAAACAAAAAAAAAGAGCACTACTGTTGTGAGTCCACAAGATACAATTTATTCCAAGTATAAAATTAAGCACTTTCATCAATGCCAGTTGACTTCATCACACATATACATAAATGTACCCGAATATTTGCTGTTGTATTTTTGGTTTATACTAATTTTATTGAATATTTTCTTTGTGTAAAACTGTTTAATACAAATATGAAAATTTGTTTTTTTAAATAAGTAATTTTTTTTGCACTACCCTTGAATATTCTGTAATGAACCTTTTAAAACATGTTTTATAATTGGGTGGATGAAACAGCCAATCATTGTTAAGCCTGTACTATTTAAACATAATTTTCATACAAAAACTTTTTAACAACTGTGACTACATCAGCTTTGTGACATGGGTAAGCTTCCACCCATCCTGGGAACATAATACCACCACCAAAATAAATTGTAGATTATTAGTCTTGGGGATCTGGATGAATTCCAGCTGTACATTAACAAAAGGTCCCCAGGGTGGAGGTAAACATGCAGTCTTATTGTTGGTGTGTTTACTTACATTATATTCTAGACCTATACCACAATTTCGTACATACTGAAGTATCAAAGAGGAGACATGAGGGGCATAGCAACTTTGGGAAATTTGATTAATTAAAGCTGGCTTACCTGTATGGGTTGGTAAATGATATGCCCTTAGCAGGTAAGGTAGCACCGAGGCAAGCACCACTAGTTGGCTGTCTGGATGTCACTGTATGCCATCAGAGGATATTCTACATCCATCCATCAGAACTTCTCCCTGTGATGCTTCAGCTTGAAAGGCTGACAACTTTTCAAAATCAAACACATTATTACTGTTATAGTTTATCTTTAACATACACAGATTTTTGCAGCAGTCTACTACTGCTTGTTTAGCAGCTTGGTCTGCTAAATTGTTATCCTTTATTACAACATTCAGGCCCTTTTGATGTGCACAACATTTGATTACTGACAGCCTCTTAGGTAGCAAAAGTGCATCTAAAAATGATTTTATGTACCCTGAATTTTTAATTTGATTTCCTCAAGACATCAAAAACCCTCCCTCTTTTCAAAGTTGCCCAAAATCATGTACCACCCCAAAAGTGTAACACCTGTCTATAAAAATATTGGCCACTTTGTCTTTGGCTAACTCACAGGCCTTTTGTAGTGCAACTAACTCAGCTATTTCAGCAGAGTGAACACCCTGTAATCTTTGTTGCAACAATATTGTCTCTTCGGTGCAGATTGCTATTCCCAAGGTCAGCTGCCCTGTTTGATTTCTTCCACAGGAGTTGTCCATGAACAAGTTCAGGTCAGCATTGAGTATAGGAGTGTCCTTTAAGTCCTCCCTAGGAGAAGGCAAATAGAAACACACAATCATGCTCTTCACCATCCTCAGCAGTAGGTAACAGAGATGTAGGATTTAGAACAGGACAGTGGATCAGAGAATTAGATGGATCAGAAAAAAGCATAAGTTCATATCTAGTTAAAAGTGCAGTCGAGAGTGGTTGAGTTTTCTTTTTAAGCAAAAGAGATTATATAGAATGAGAGGATAGCTACTGTGAGATCATGCCAAAGCACCCAATGATTGTGCAAGATTAACTAGAATGGCAGCAGGGTGGAAAACCTTTTGCAACAGAATTAAGTGCCGGGCTGTAATAAGCTAATGGACGACAGCTGTCCCCATGTTTTTGTGCAAGTACTCCCTGAGCAAATCCATTTCTTTAATGACAGAGTAAATAAAAGGTTTGTCATAGTCTGATAAGCCTAAAGCTGGGGCAGTAGCTAAGGCTTCTTTCAAATTCTGAAATGAATTTTCCTCGTCACTATTCCAAAGGAGATGCTCTGGTGTATCCTGCTTTAAAAGATTTGTCAACGGTTTGTCAATTTCTGCGAAGTTAGGGAGCCACTGTTTGCAGTATCCTGTCATACCTAGGAAAGACCTAAGCTGTCTCTGGACTGAAAAGTTTGGCTGACTGAAAGTGTTTACTACTGCTTCACAGTGTATGTTTTGGACTTTTTTTTAGTCGGTCGTGGGGCCTTAGATATTGCATCATTACAAGATGGTAACACTTATCTGTTACCCTGAGATATTAAATGACCAAGATAACATACCTGAGATGACCACAATTGTAGTTTTTCTCTAGAAACTTTGTGTCCCTTTTCTGCAAGGATAGTCAGAAGATGCAAGGTATCCTGCTGGGTTCCTCTTCACAATATCGAATGAATGGAAGCTTGAAATGCATAAGCTCGAGACGAAAATCTCGAACTTCCATTCACTCAAAATTGTGAATGGGAAGTTTAGGGTTACAGAAAAAAGGGATCACTTACCTTTCTGCAGGGGGCCAGGTCCCCCTGCTGCACCCTTGCAGGTTAAATCCACATGCTTCGTGATGGCAGTATAGAGGAGGACTGGAAAGTCTTCCGTTTTGCGCTTACGCATAAAGCGCGGAATGGGAGCTTTCCCTTTCCTTCGCTGTAGTGCGATCTCGGAGTAGGAATATTTAAATAGTGGGGGTGTGGGGGGTGCAGGGGGGTGAAGCCCCCCTGCAAAAACATTAGAAAGGTGTACATTCTTTTTATGTCCCCTTCATATTTTCGAGTTTCTTTCAACTCGAGATTCTGGCTTCGGACTTATAAATTTCGAGCTTAGGTAAATTCGATCATATGAAGGGGAGCCTCCTGCTGACATGGCTGAAAGAAATTTGATGCTATCAGTAAATCATCTACGTATTGTACTAACACAGACCCACCCAGAAATGTCACATTCTTCAAATCTTTTTTCAGAATTGGAGAAAATAATGAAGGAGATTCAGTATATCCTTATGGCAACCATGTCCAGGTATATTGCTGTTCCTGATAAGTGAAAGCAAACAGAAACTGACTGTCAGGGTGAATAGGTATAGAAATGAATGCTGAACATAAATCTATTACAGGAAAAATATCTAGCTATAGGTGGTATGCAACTCAGTATTGTTGCTGGATTTGGAACAACGGGAAAGTAGGCAGTACTGCATTATTTACAGTCCTTAAGTCTTGTGCAAATCTATAAGTATCCTTCCCTGGCTTTTTCAGTGGAAAAATAGGAGTATTACAAGGGCTTTTAGCTGGTATTATTATCCCTTGCTGTATCAGAGACTGAATTATAGGTTTGATTCCCTGCTCTGCTTCCGGCTTTAGTGGATATTCTGGAACTCTAGGCAGAGGTTTTGATGGATTTAATTTTATTTTTACTAGTTCTGCTGATTTCAGTATGCCTACTTCATTTGCATGCTTATCCCAAAAGTTGGCAGGTACCTGCTGTAGTAACTCTCAATCTGCCTGTATGCTTCCAACAAGCTGTTCAAAACTGCCAGTACTTCCCCCTCTGATTCTTTTGGAACATTTAGTTACACCCCTTCTGGGGTACAGTCACTAGTACAACCCAGCTTGCATAACACATCTCTTCCTAGCAGATTTACTGGTGCAGTAGTTCTCAAAAGAAGCAAATCCAGAAGCACAATAGCAATAACGGACAACCAAAATAACTTACTTCAAATTTATTCCAACATAAAATGAAAATGAATGGTAAGCGCTTTCGGCTTTGTAACACCAGCCTACATCAGACATTTTAGAAATTGTACTAAGAGCATTATATACTATATGCACTTAACCAATTATGCAATTAACTAATCAACTCCACAGTTCATTTAAAATTCATGATTTTAAATGTGGGTTTACTACACCAAATCTATTGTCAAATATGATAAATTTTAACAACATAAATACACATTAATAACATAAAATATTTCACAATACATTCATCATTAAAATACATAATATCCTATTATCTATATTTAGATCCTAAAATATATAATGAATGCTATATTACCCGTGTGTAATAAATTTTTACTTAAACCCATTATTAAATATATTATATTAGACCATTCTGTTGTAAAAATATACTACCTATTAAAATATGTGAAATTCCACCTAATCATTAACTAAGTAAATGAAAAAAAGATACTGATTTAATACATTGTATACTACATATACATGTACAATGTTACCTATTCAAGGATTTAATTTTAAAATACTAGTAATAGAGATGGAATCATTTAGTCCTGGAAATTGTGTGGCATTTAGATAAACCTAGTAAACATCCAAAAAACACGAGCCAGCACATACGGTTCGATGGAAACCAACTTTATTGGAATCCAGATTCCTTAATAAAGGAATCTAATAACTAAACAGCATACCGGTTTCGGCTATGTCCTGGCCTTTGTCAATGCAGTTCAAAACATGATTAGGAAAAACCGACCCCTGGTGGATCATGCTTATATACTCAACATTTAAAGTGATACTAATTCCTCTAAAGTAATAAGCACATTACATTGAAACATTGCTCCAAAATCATACATATAACAAAAAAAATATATGCATTATGAACATATATATCATGTACCATAATATGATAAATAAAATAGAAATAAAAAATAATAATGAAAAAAATATATAAACTAAAATAATATAATAAAATACAATTGTATGAAGTTATTATATAAGTGGAAATAAAATTTTACCTAAACATCTTCCATCAACAAACTGTAAAGGGACCTATACAGTGACCAGAGCGACTGATCAGAACCATTGTTATATGTAAAAAATGGCAAAAATAGGTCATTTTTTACAAAATCTACATTAATTTGGTTTTACACATACCTCCACACTCAAACCTGTACATGTATATAAATATATGTAAATATATCCACATACACATATATAAAAAACTATATCGTGTGTATACACCCCCTTCCCATTGAATTTATGCTATACCTGCAAACCAACTCCAAGGAGAATATCATAATTGAAATATAAATACAAATTCTTTCAATAAATGAATAGTTGCACATGCAATCTATCCAAGCCCAGCACTACTCCAACATATTTAAACCAGGTTTAAATAAGCCCCCCAATTGAATTATCCATCTTTGTTCCATTTGGTCAAGTTTTTGATGCCAACCAGCTTTAAAACCCCTGTGAAGGGTAATTTTATCAATAACCACAAATCAAAAGATGGCTGAAGGATGCTCAATGGTATGTTTGAATAGTGCATTGGCAACCCGTTTGTTTTTGATTGCACTTAAATGTTCCCCTATTCTAAATTTAACAGGTCTGGACGTTTGTCCAACATAGAACGCAGAGCAACTACATGTAACCAAATATACCACCCAGTCTGTGCTGCAATTAGCAAAAACCCTTATTTCAAAAATACGTGATGTATTTTTACTAGAAAATTCTTTGGTTTGTTGCAAATGCTGACATGCAGCACAATGTCCACAAGGATAGCACCCCCTTAATCTATCACCACTTAAGGTTCTTTGTTGAGGCATATTACCAACATGTCTTTTGTAATGAGTGAAGTGAGCATTCAAATTCCGTCCTCTGTGATAAGAAAACTGACAGTTTGCCGGCAACACCCTACCTAAAACTTCCTGTGACAAAAGGATACCCCAATGTTGATTAATAACATCCCTGAAACCATTAGTATTGTTCCCATATGTGGTTACCAACCTTATTGGCTGAGTATCTTGTGTTATATCAGCAGACCTATTATGAGCTTTATAACACAATAAATCCTGTCGTTCCATTAATGAAGTTTGACCTTCTGCTTTCATAAGTATTTGAGATTTATACCCCCTAGTAAGAAATCTACTTCTCAGATCCAGACTGCATTCCAAATAATCCTCATCATTTGAACAAATACGTCTAATTCTCATATATTGAGATTTCGGAATGTTGTGGATGGTGTGGCGTGGATGATGACTATCAGCATGTAACAAAGTATTATATTTGGGAAACTTGCAAAAAATAGTAGACGATAAAGTATTATCAGCAAGTTTGATAACTTTAACATCCAAAAACACAATTTCAAAACGTTCAATATTAGCCGTGAACCGAATGCCAAAACTATTGTCATTCAAATAATCCACAAACTGCATTAAACTATGCTTGTCTCCACGCCACACCATCCAACAATCGTCTAGATATCTGCGCCAGATATCCAGATGTTGTAAAAATATATTATGTTGAACATCATATATATACCTAGCCTCATAATACCCCATGAACAAATCAGCATAGATGGGTGCAAAAGAAGCACCCATCGCTGTGCCCTTAATCTGCCAATAAGCCTTACCTGCATAATAGAAGATATTTTTCCGTAATACCATTTCAGTGAGCTTAATCAAAAAATTATTAAAGGGTAAAGGATACAGCTTAGATTTGTATAGCCAGAAAGAAACCGCTAAAATGCCCTGATCATGTGGAATATTCGTATACAATGATGCCACATCAAGAGTACAAAGTAGCCAGTGGGATTCCAGTTGAGAATCACTAATTATATTCAAAAATTCCGTGGTATCCTTGATACGGGACCTAATAAATGGCAACAAAGGTTTCAAATAGTAGGTCAAAAAAACTGATAATGGTTCCGTTAAGGAACCCTTTCCAGAAACTATAGGTCTCCCAGGGGGACACAATGGGTCTTTATGTATTTTAGGTAAAATGTACAAATACTGAGAACAAGGCTCATCCACCTTCAATTGCTCACCCACTTGTGTCGTAATAATACCCTGTTGTACTGATAAATCCACAAACTCATCAATTTCCTTCTTAAAAGAAAGGGTCGGATCCACCTTCAATACCATATAAAAACTGGAATCCGCCAACTGCCGTAGTACTTCCTGATTATATGCCGAATAGTCCAATACCACAACTGCTCCTCCTTTATCCGCCATAGTTATGACTATGTCATGATTACTACTAAGCTCAACCAAAGCTTGTCTTTCTAAAGATGTTAAATTGTTATTGGTAAGACCATACAGATTAGAAAAATGTAACTCCTTCATTACACACTCCCTAAAAATGGACACGTTTGTTCATGGGGGGGACAAAATTAGATTTCCTAAATTTGAAATCAGAAGATCTTTGAGTATGTTCCTGATCTACAAAAAAGATTTTCAAATTAAGTATTCTACAAAATTCGTCCACATCTTGCAATAACTGAGTTTCTGATACCGAAAATGAGGGTACAAAAGAAAGCCCTTTATTTAACAATTTTACATGTGTAGATGAAAGTTCAAAAGAGGAAATGTTATGTATATTTTCATTTATGTCACCATTTGTTGTAACAGGGACTGCAATGTTAAGTTGCCGGAATCTGTTTTTGTGTTTCTTACCCCCCCTCCTCCTACCCCTAACTCTAAAGGGGGGGGGCTGTTTCCTCTTCGCTGCTGGGGACACTTGGCGTAGGGAACCTTCCCCATCTGTTAAAGAAGAAGCATCCTCCTCTGATGTAGTATCAGACATAGATTTATGTTGTCTTAAGATGGACCTTGGTCTTTTCTTATTATAGCTATTACTGGATTTAAAATCCTGAAATCTGACTGATTTTTGATTTACAAAAGGTTTCCCTTTTTCATAGTCCATCAAATCACGATTAAACTTATTAATCTTTCTTTTAGTAAGTTTTTCCAATAATGAGAGGTCCTTAGCCAAGTCTGATACTTGTTGTGTGTATACCACTTCCGATTTGAATTTTTCTACCTCCCCACACAAATTTTCTATCTCAACAAGTTGACTCTGAATAGTCCTATCATAATACCTTAATAAACAATCAACAAATTGCATAGATGAAGAATGTTGGGCCTCCGCCCATTCTTTGGAAAGCATACTATCTATGTTAGCCACAATAGGTTGTATACGAACTCTTAATCCCCTAGGAGTTATATCCTTGACCTTGTAGGCTTTGAAGAGCTTCAAATGCCAAACATTTGTACGTAATGCTTTCATTTGTCTATTGAGCTTCAAAAACATATTGTTGCACTGTGATGGAACATCCAATGATGAGTTACTAGAGTCCGGTCCTGAAATGTTACTTAAACCAAACACCTCCAAATTATCTTGGTCGGCCGAAAGGCCCTTTAATAATTCCCCAATGTCCATGTTTTGAATTAGAACATCCCAAATATTATTATCTACTAATCCCAAATGTCAGAGTGACCTTGAAAACACCCAACCCCTCTCAATTTATATAAATACTATTGTCCATCTCAGGTGTATCATATGAGAAAATCGTTCAGATAAACTGAACCTTATTACTTTCTTACCATAAGTGGCCCAATATATAAGAAAAAACTATTCAAAAAGTAAAACCTTCGTCCTTACAGGCAATATTGTGACACTAGTGCTCAACTAGTCATATCCGGAAATAATTCCAGAACGAATGTATTCATTTAAATACCTAATCAACTTTAAACAATACTGCCCCTCAATAGGCCGACATGCGTCTCTGCCAAAACTCCATCATATTAATATATTGCCACCGTAAGATATAATATACACCACTTTCATGGACTCATCAGGATTCTACCTGATATAAATTCCACCTACAGTAACCATTCATACATCACTGATAATATTGGCTGTCCTCATGGCCACTCCAAACCATATAATCACTAAGGCCCCATCCCTTCATACCAATCAAATAACAACCCATTTGTTATTATGTAAATACCTAATGAAAGGAATATAATTTTTTATAGTTATCTAAGGCCATTAGCACATATAAATAAAAAATTTTTTGTTTGTTGGACAAATCAATGATCCATCACAATGCCCAAACTGTTTAAACCCTCTAAGTCACAAGGTCCTGATAAACACCAAAATATCCGTAATTGTGATCAGATATAAGGATCAATAAACCATAATATGATTAAATATCAAAGAATCAATGGTGTGGTTTGAAATATATTCCAAAAGAAACATTAACAATGGGCATGGTCAAGGTATTAACCACATGGCCCTTAATATGAAACAAAGCATCCCAATCAGTATGCTCTGTGACCACCACTAATGCCCTTACTTCATGATCTATAATTCAAAAAAATCCCATTATAGGTTCCCTATTACTATATTTGTTGTAGCTCATACGCTTTGCACATAATCAAACAGTTATATTTGACTACGATACAAAATACACCATTTGAGTGTCGCTGATATATCCATTGTACATAATCAAACTGATATATAACTTCCATACATCCAGCATTATATGAGCTTCAAAAAAATCATATATCAATCAAAAAATAAAATAAAAAACAACAAAACAACAAAACATATACATAAATTCACATAAATGTATCACAACTTAATCAAAACAAAAAATGTCCAAAATTTGTCCATATTCTATTTCCAATATAGAATTGGTTCAGCAAAGCGTCCAAAAAGAAACCTTGGTTTAAACGCTCCGTGTTCGTGATATTACAGTCCCTCCAGTTCTTGAAAATACTAGAATTTTAACTCCAAGGGCCCGACTTGAGTAACAATCCCTCCACATATACGGCCCATATAACCAAATAGTTGGAACTTAAATATGTGGTTTTAATAGCACAAACACATTATAAATATCCCAAAATTTTGGAAAAGTACATGAAATTGGCCCAGTGTCCCAATGTAGAAAAAAAGTACCTCAATTGTGAACCGATAAGATGGCCGTCCATATGCCAACAGTTCGCATAAGTAAACATGGAAAAAACTCCCATCCAAACGATTAACGGAATAGTTTCACAGTAAACCAAAAAATCCATGTACCACCAAGGCAAGAGCTCCCAATCGACTTTTAAACTCCGTCTCAAAAACAAACAACCAACGGTTCACGAACCAAACGTCCCCAGCGCGAAGAAGAAACAGCTCAGCAACTTCACCCAAGGTACGCGCACGCCGGACAACGTGCACGGCTCCAAAACCAAGTAAACATCCAAAAAACACGAGCCAGCACATACAGTTCGATAGAAACCAACTTTATTGGAATCCAGATTCCTTAATAAAGGAATCTAATAACTAAACAGCATACCGGTTTCGGCCATGTCCTGGCCTTTGTCAATGCAGTTCAAAACATGATTAGGAAAAACCGACCCCTGGTGGATCATGCTTATATACTCAACATTTAAAGTGATACTAATTCTTATAAAGTAATAAGCACATTACATTGAAACATTGCTCCAAAATCATACATATAACAAAAAAATATATATACATTATGAACATATATATCATGTACCATAATATGATAAATAAAATAGAAATAAAAAATAATAATGAAAAAAATATATAAACTAAAATAATATAATAAAATACAATTGTATGAAGTTATTATATAAGTGGAAATAAAATTTTACCTAAACATCTTCCATCCAAATTTAGATAAACCTGCCACCAATATTCTTTGGATTCTAATATTACTTTCCAGGGACCTTTTCTAGGAGATGGAACCACTTGTTCCAGTACTATAAATTTAAAATTATGTACTGACTATTGCGCTACATGTCTATATAATGCATTGTTTTCTGAATGCCTACTGATGTCATAGACATGCTCATAAATGCGCTGTTTTAATTTTCGCTCGTTTTTTCCGATGTAATAAGCTGAACATTGTGTGCATATTGCTGCATATACAACACTGGAAGTATTATAATTATACCTTCCCTTTATTTGTATTAAGGTGGTGTTAATAAAAACTTCTTTAATTTCCATAATATACAAGCAATATTTGCACATATTACATTTTCTCATTATTCCTTTTGAAGTGCTTTGCATTTTGGAACAAGTGTTACACCAATCCTTCAGATTCCTATCTCTTTTATATATAATAGGTGGCTGTGTGCCCAATAATCTTGTCAATTGCACATCCCCCTTAATAAAAATCCAACTTTTCATCACCAAATCTTTAATATACTCTGAATCCTGTGTATGAGTGGTGATGAATGCTCTATTTCCTTTATTAGGTAAACCTGTGTTAACATTGTGTACATTATTAAAATTATTTTTGTTTTTTACAGCCCCTACTGCTTGCTGTCCTGTATCATCTTGTTCAAATGAATGAGTAACTATAATTTCAGAGCTACCTAAAAGCGGTTTATAAAATCAATTTTTCCTCTTCATTACTACCTCATGTAATATGCATTCAACAAACTGCTTAGGATATTGTCTGTTTAAAAACATATTGACTATATATTGACATTCCTTCATAAATTCATCAAAAACAGACACCATACGTGCTGCCCGCACCAATTGCCCTTTTAAAACCGCTTTTTTTACATGTTGAGGGTGGTGACTGTCAAAATGCAAAAATTTATTAGAATAAGTTTTTTTCCGATGAATATTGGCTTTTAATTTGTTATGTACTAAATCCTTTTGTAAAGAAATGTCTAAATATACAATATTATCCTTACCTAATTCGTATGTGAAGGTCAAAAACTCAGTAGTAGCATTTATATACTTTATAAAATCCTCAATTAATTCTAAAGGACCATTCCAAATGAAAAACAAATCATCCAATAGTCGACTATACAACTCTACATAATGCATAAATTCAGATGGAAACAAATATCTATGTTCCCAAACTGCCATAATGACATTTGCATACAAGGTACCTATGGGGGAACCCATCGCTACCCCCTTAATTTGTTTAAAGTAATGCCCATCATGATAGATATAATTATTGGACAAAACTAATTCTAACAAATCTGTCAATGTGTTAAGTTCACCCTGAGGTATAGGTGTCATTTCAAAAAAAAAAATCAGTGAACCAAGTGATACCTAACTGTTGCGGTATGCAGGTGAATAAATCCTTAACATCCACCGTAATGAATGTAATTTTATCAACTTTATCAATAGATAAGCTATTTACCTTTGTTAGAAAATCCCAGGAATCACGTGAAATATACTTTAAACTTTTTATTTTATCTTTTAGCCTCATGTCAATATATTTTGCTATATAATAAGATGTTCTTCGTCTCCCATTGCTGCAGTCCTTACATATGGGTATTCCGCTGTCCACAATCGGCCCGAATACCAAAGGGCTAGAACCGGCGTCGGTCATCGGCGCCCGAGACTGACATCAGTACGTGCCAGTACAAATGCGCATGACCGACGCCATAACCTCAGTCTTTCTTGCCGCGTGGTCCTAAGCAGAAGCAGCATTTGCAAGTGCCGTTCAGCGTTCTGGAATTGTCGGTTTTCGAGTTTCAGACCGGAGACCAAGTTGGGCTAAGTACCCCGTTGGGGACACTTTTGTCTTTTTCTTGCCTCAGTATTGACGGATGTCAGAAAAAGTTAATAACTGTATTTCTTGTGGGAAACAGATTCCTCATAGGGATTACCATTCACTCTGCATTCCTTGTTTGGGGCCTGAGCACGACGTTGTTGGGTGTCGCTTTTGTGCTACTTTTAACAAGCGTACTATTAAACGTCGGTTGGACTGTGCTAGGCTGGTGTTTGGTAAACGTTGTAATTACAACATGCCGTCGGATTCTCCGATGACTGGTTCTTCTAAGAAACGCAAAGAAAAGTCTTTGCGGTCCAAACAGGATGAGTCGCCCACTCCGGACGCCGGTTCTGTAGAACCACTGACTACTTCAGCGGCTCCTTCTGAAAGTTTACCTGAGTCTCAAGGGGAGCCTTTGTTACTACAGGAAGTGGCTTCTCCTGTGTTAGGCCAGGCTGAGGGTGCTTCTCTGATGTCAGTGGTTCCCTGCCCTCATAGGGTAGTTAGGCCTCCTCCTTCTCAAAGCAAAGCCCATTCTAAGTCTAAGTCTGCCCCTGCTGGTGCTAGTCCCCAGGGTCCAGCTCCTAGGAAGCACATGTTAAAGATGGCTGAAGATTTGATTACTTTAATTAGGGGTTCTATGCCCCCCCTGCGAAGAGGCCCAGGGTAGAGACAGAGTTGGAGGGTTTGGTTCAGTCTTCCAATGAGTCAGATTCCTCTGTAGAAGAACTTCAGGATTTCCCTCCCTATTCTGATTCGGAGGCTGAGGACACTACTCCCTCTCGTCCTCCAGAAGATTTTTCTTTCTCTGAGACTTTGCATTCCATGAGGGAACATTTCAAATGGGAGGGCCAGGATTATTCTGATTCTCGTAAAAGGCTAAGAGAATTCTTGTTTTTGCCTCAGCATAGGCCCTTGGCTATTCCCCCTGTACTGGATGTTGTTCAGGATGTATTTTCTGAGGCTGCCCTTAACCCAGATTCTCTGCCTCCTGCCCCGGTTAAACCAGATAGATACTACAGGGTTCCAGAAGCTCACAAGTACTTATATAAGTGTCCTAGGTCTGATCCAGAAACTATTACTCAAGGCCCCAAAGGTGTTAGGGCTTCTGTGGTTAGGAATCCAGTTCCTCTGGACAAGGATGCTAGGGCCCTGGATAGGTGGGGTAAAAAACTGTATACCTCTTCTACTTTGGCTATGAGAGCTTTAAATTGTCAGTTTCATATGCTCAGGTATCAAAATTATTTGCTGGGCCAATTGAAATGTAAAGTAGATGCTTTAGCTGAAGGTATTGAATGTAAGGAGCTTCAGGATTTAGTGCATGCTTCAGACCAAGTTGGTAAGCATTCTTTGCAGTGTGGTTTTGATGCTTTACAGGCTTCTTCCAGGGTGGCTGCTACTAGTTCAGTTGTTCGCAGGCATGCCTGGCTTAAAGATCAGACCTTGTCAGAGCATGTTAAGGCTCGAATTATGGATGCTCCTCTACAATCTGATGTTCTTTTGGTCCTCCAGTAGAATCAGTTTTGAAAAAATGGAGGAAAAAGCTAAGTCTATGCAGACAATTAAGGACTTTTACAGGTTCAGCCCCTAAGTTCAGTAGGAATTGGCCTGCTAAGGGATGGTCTTTCCCTCTTCGGATTATCAATCTAGGGGCAGGTCGAGGCGAGGTAGAGGTAGGGCTTCCTCTCAGGGCCCTGTTACTTCTAGGTCTTTGAGTTCTTCTACCCCTTCTGCTGGGGAGGGCAGGGGTCAGTCCTGTCGAAGCAGACCCAATGACCTGTGTCTTCAGCTGCCGGACTCTGCCTTGCTGGCAGCTCCTCTAGGAGGAAAACTGGGACTTTTCAAAAGGAATTGGCATTTGGTTACCCAAGACAAATGGGTATTGGACATAATAAATCGAGGCTACAAATTTTATTTTCACACATTCCCTCCTTTCAAAGGTATGCCGGATGTGCCTCATCAGCAAAGACTGGAAGCACAGACACAAATTTCTTCTCTGCTTCAGTTGGGAGCAATACAGGAAGTACCTTCTGCAGAAAGAGGCACAGGGTTTTATTCCCGTCTTTTCTTAGTGCCAAAGAAAGGAAATACTTGGAGACCAATTCTGGATTTGTCCATTCTAAACACCTTTCTGGAAATTCCAAAATTCAAGATGTTAACACTGCAACAGCTGTTACCTATGCTGGGCAAAGATCACTGGATGGTGACTCTGGATCTCAAAGAGGCCTATCTTCACATTCCTATCAGGCCCAGTTGCAGAAAATTCCTGAGATTTCGGAATGGGAATTTGCATTATCAGTTCTCTGCATTGCCCTTTGACTTGTCTACTGCACCCAGGGTATTCACAAAAGTCCTGGCTCCAGTAATAGCTTTTCTCAGACTAACAGGAATTCAAATTTATCCTTATCTGGACGACTGTTTGATTCTGGCTCAAAGCAAGCACGAACTTCTTCAACATCTGCAATATGTAATGACAGTTTTAAGATGCCTAGGGTATTCTGTGAACGAAATAAAGTCCAGTCTAGTACCCTCACAAGAGATGTGTTTTCTGGGTGTAAGACTGAATACAGCTGCTCAGATGGCATTTCTTACCCCGGACAAACAAAGAAATCTTCACCTATACTTCCAACAGCTATCAGTAATGTCCAGGCTGACTGCAAGGACAGTCCTTCAAGCCGTGGGGTTCATGGCATCTTGCATTCTAGTACTTCCCAATGCCAAACTGCATATGAGGAAGCTACAATGGTATCTCAAAAGCGTTTGGACTCAACACAGCCACGATTTGGACACTGTCATTCGGATTCTACCTTGCATTCAGAAAGAATTTCTGTGGTGGGCTCAGGAATGTCACCTAAACAAGGGGCTCTCTGTGACCCAACCAGAGGCAAGTCAGATATTGACGACAGACGCCTCGGAGTCAGCCTGGGGAGCTCATTTCAGAGGAAAATGGATTCAAGACCTTTGGCCCCCAGAGCTACCTCACTTGCATATCAACATGAAAGAGATGCTGGCAGTTCAATTTGCTTTGGAAGGATTCAAGAGCCTACTTCAACCAGGACTGGTGTTGATTCGAACAGACAACACAACTGTCATGTGGTACATCAACAAGCAGGGGGGAACTCATTCTTACCCTCTTTGCAGACAAGCAATGCTGTTATGGGAAACTGCTTTGAATCTGCACATCACTCTTCGAGCACAGTTTCTGCCAGGAGCACAAAATTCTTTAGCAGATGTTCTGAGCAGACAGATTGTGGATCCTCACGAATGGAAATTGGACCCTCAGGTATTTCTTCAGTTGACCATGGCTTGGAGAACTCCAGACATAGATCTGTTCGCTTCTCCTCTGAATTTCCAACTGCCACTATTTTGCACAAGGCTATTTCATCCAAAAGCCTGGAAAATAGATGCACTATCCTTCAGTTGGAGCAACCTTCACGTGTATGCTTTTCCTCCTTTGCCTCTTCTTCCAAAGGTGCTGTTGAAAGTCAGGAGGGACAAACCTTGCATGATCCTTATAGCACCGGATTGGCCTCGTCAGCATTGGTACCCTCTGTTGAGGAGCTTAATTCATGGAACACCTTGGCCATTACCACAGATTCCTCACTTATTGTCTCAGGAAAACAATCATTTTCTCAATGTCAGGGTGCAATCCCTACACCTGACAGCCTGGCGCATTCTGTTTTTGAGAAGGAGGACCTTCAGCTCCCTCAACAAGTTTTGGATGTTATTTTGGAAGCCAGGCGTCCTAGTACTCGAAAAGTTTATGCTGGTAAATGGAAGAGATTTTTTCTTTGGAGTTCAGCTAAAGGTTTTGATGTCAAATTGCCTAATTTGAGTTGTACATTGCAATGTTTGACTATTTTATTGGACAAGGGTTTGTCCTTCTCTTCTGTAAAAGTGCATGCTGCAGCTATTTCTGCTCACTATGATTGTGACCCTCCTTTATTTTCACATCCATTGGTTAAACAGTTTCTTAGAGGGGCAAAGAATATAAGACCCCCACGGAGGGCTCCTACTCCTACCTGGGATCTTAATTTTGTTTTAGAAAAGCTGACTCTGCCTCCTTTTGAACCTGCAGCTACAGCTGAATTGAAGTTGTTGTCTTGGAAGACTGCTTTTTTATTGGCTGTTACTTCTGCTAGAAGGGTATCTGAATTACAGGCCCTCATGGCAGTGGAACCTTTTCTGATTTTTCACAAGGACAGAGTTTCCTTACGTACTAATCCTACTTTTCTGCCTAAAGTGATTTCTAATGTGGCATTGAACCAATCTATACATTTGCCTACTTTTTATGCTAACCCCCAAAATGAAGGGGAAAAAGTTTTGCATTCTTTGGATGTACATAGGCAGTTAAGGTATTATTTGAGCAGAACCAAAGAGTTCAGAAGATCTCAACAATTATTTGTTTCATTTGCTTTGACTTCACGAGGGAAGGCTGTCTCGAAACAGACTATTTCCAAGTGGATTGGCCATTGTATTGCTTTTTGTTACTCTCATCATGGAAAGGATGTTCCAGTTGGGATCAGGCCTCATTCTACTAGGGCTACAGCCACCTCTACTGCTTTTTTGAGAGGGGTAGCTACTAAAGACATTCTAGAGGCAGCTACTTGGAGTTCTGTACATACCTTTACAAAGCATTATCATTTACCTCTTTATTCTAGGTCTAGGGCTGGGTTTGCCACTGCAATCTTACAGGGCATGTTAGCAGCCCCTAATGCTATTTAGTTGGCCAGCCTCCCTTTTTTCCGTTGCTCTGGGATTCAACCCATATGTAAGGACTGCAGCAATGGGAGACGAAGAACATAGTACAGTTTTGTACCTAACATAAATGTAGATGTTCGAGGATCTCCATTGCTGCAGTCCAATTTTCCCTCCCTCCTTCCCCCCTTTTCTTTTTAGGTTGGGGTTTGGGTGGTGTTTTTTGCATTCTGACGTCTGAGGCAAGAAAGACTGAGGTTATGGCGTCGGTCATGCGCATTTGTACTGGCACGTACTGACGTCAGTCTCGGGCGCCGATGACCGATGCCGGTTCTAGCCCTTTGGTATTCGGGCCGATTGTGGACAGCGGAATACCCATATGTAAGGACTGCAGCAATGGAGATCCTCGAACATCTACATTTATGGTAGGTACAAAACTGTACTTTTTTGAGCCACCAGCATCTACAATGGGATGCATTGGTGGATTCTGCAAATCCTTATGTAGTTTCGGTGCTCCAAACATCACAGGAATCCTGGAATTTTTCACCTGCATATATAAAGAGGCTTCATTGGTAATCTGCCCCTGCCATAACATATCCTCAAGGATATAATCAATCCTGGAATAAGAAAAGTTAATTTCATTTATAGACACTTCAGTGTATGCCTCATCATATAAAATATGCAACAATTGTTGGTTGTAATCAAATGCATTCATAATTCACAAGCCCACCTCCCTTATCAGGTTGCATAATACAGACATCATTGCTAGATTTTAGTTCATTTAACATTTCTTGTTGAACCTTAGAAAAATTATTATTATAATGCTGACTTTGTCTTTTATTATACTGCAAATGATGTCTAAAATCCAGTTCACAAATTTCCTCAAACAACTTTATTCTTGGATGTAGCGGTGGATTCTTTAAACTAGGAACATGCATGGGATTATTTTGCATGCATGACCCTTGTTGATGTATAACTGCTGAATTCATTTTTCTTGTAAAAAGTTTTAACTCCGTTATTAAGTCTGTAATTCTAGCCCTTTTCAGTGGTACATAAGTAAGACTTTTACTGTGAATATATCTGCATGTTCAATGCTTAGGATAGCTTGACTGTAATTATAGATGTGATAGTCACCAGTCGTATTAGAAATAAGCTGGTACTCATTTTCATCGTCTAAAAAGTTATTCAAACTTACAACATTTAATTGTGATTGTAGTTGCTCCATGAACCTGTCCTCTACCTCCTCCATGTTCTTATGTTGTTGGTTTTCGGCTTGTAGCCCTCCTTGTTGCGAAGACGCTCTGACCGGCGAACACTGCCGTTCTCTAAAGGGAACTGCTGATTATTGTTATTGTTTTCATTATTTTGTATATGCGCGCCATGGTTATCCACAGAAAAAGCATTAACCTCTGTTTCATCATTACGTCCCTGCCCTCGCGATGGTTTCGGATAGCTCGGCCTTTGGAATAATCCATTCTGTCCCTCTCTAATTTTCGGGCTTTTCTTTCCACCACAATACTGCTATATTTATCAATTTGGGTGAAAACTTCAAAATATTGGTTCTGACAAGCAGTGAATGTTGTTTGTTGTTTAATTTTGGTATCAAGTTCCTCTATTTTAATATTGAGTTTATCCATTAGTATTACATTATGTTTAATTAATACCTGGAGAAACTCGCACCCCTGCCGATCAAATAGTTGTACCAAATCCTTGTGTAAAGCACTGTTTTCTTTTAAGCCTGTAGGATATTTCCAATACCTAAGGCCTTTTGGCACCTGTTGCCTTTTGATACATTCATTGAAATAAACATTTTCATGCACAAGTTTACGATATTGCCATACTAAATCGTGGAATTCATCCACCATAGTTGAAAAACTGAGAATACTTGAACTTCTCTCTGTCCCATTATGCTGTACTTGATTTAACCATTGGTGCAACTGTATGGCATTATTGTTGGTAACAGTATTTTGTGCCTCACCTGGTTCATGTATGTACATTTGTCCTGGGGGTATACTGTCCAAACTATCGACACTGTCAAGCCTGTTATTTCCAAATTCCGGCAACCTTGAAGTTCCATTATTACCGGATAGCTGCTGTATTAATTGTGTGAGACTTATAACCAATTGCTACAGGCTATCAAATTCAGCCCTAGTTACCACAGTTGCCACATCTTGCGTGCTGCCAGAAGCCATACCAAACTTGAAAAACGAACCACAAACTAGAGAAACAAATCCAGAAACACAATAGCAATAATGGACAACCGAAATAACTTACTTCAAATTTATTCCAACATAAAATGAAAATGAATGGTAAGCGCTTTCGGCTGTGTAAAGTAGGCAGTACTGCATTATTTACAGTCCTTAAGTCTTGTGCAAATCTATAAGTATCCTTCCCTGGCTTTTTCAGCGGAAAAATAGGAGTATTACAAGGGCTTTTAGCTGGTATTATTATCCCTTGCTGTATTAGAGACTGAATTATAGGTTTGATTCCCTGCTGTGCTTCCAGCTTTAGTGGATATTCTGGAACTCTAGGCAGAGGTTTTGATGGATTTAATTTTATTTTTACTAGTTCTGCTGATTTCAGTATGCCTACTTCATTTGCATGCTTATCCCAAAAGTTGGCAGGTACCTGCTGTAGTAACTCTCAATCTGCCTGTATGCTTCCAACAAGCTGTTCAAAACTGCCAGTACTTCCCCCTCTGATTCTTTTGGAACATTTAGTTACACCCCTTCTGGGGTACAGTCACTAGTACAACCCAGCTTGCATAACACATCTCTTCCTAGCAGATTTACTGGTGCAGTAGTTCTCAAAAGAAAATAATGCTTTTCTTCGATCGGACCTAAAGAAATGGGGATGGGTTCCAAAACAGGATACGTAACCATAGTATTTGTTACTCTGCCTTTACTTTATGCTCTGATACTGGTATTTGACTATCTGAAGTAATTTTTAACACTGACCTAGTGGCTCCAGTGTCCACCAGAAATGGGGTTTTCTTTGAATTTATTTGCATCTTAATGTAGGTTCTGTTTTGATCTATTGGCAGTAGAGGGTTAAGATTTACTTCTGTGTTATTTCCTTTACCTAGTCAATATGGAGCTTCCTTCCAATCTGAGGAGGTAGTGGAGGAAAAACTGCATTGTTATAATTTGGTTGCCATTCAGTCCAAGTATCTTGGACTCTCTGCATTTGCCTGTATGGGCATTCCCCTCTCCAATGTCCTGCTTCTCCACAGTCGAAGAAAGATGTGTTAGATTAAGCCGGAACGGCATTGCCACCTCATTGCCAACCAGCTGCACCTTGTTCCCCTCGACCAGCACTTTTGCTAAATCATCTAGCAATTTCTGTACCCTTTCCTCTGCTTCTGCCTTGACCCTTTGGGTTTTCCCAGCTTACCCTCAGTAACCTTTCTCCATTTTCCTGATACTCTGTACAGTGATTTGCAGCACTAAATAAAGACTCCCAAGTCTTTCCCTTGCCAGTCTATGAACACTTGCTTTATCTGATTTTGTACAGGTGCTTGCATACTCTGCACAGAGTCTGCTGCAATAGCTGGCTTAGCTTGCTCTTCTGGGTCTGGTATTCCTGAATGTCTAGCAAATACTGTTTTATCGTGACTCGTGTAGTCTACAGGGGCTTCCCCTATATTTTGTTTACATGCCTGTATTTTAGACCAGTCAGTCCTAACTTGACACACATCTGTAATTTTGTTTAACAATGCTGTCCGTTTATCTGTTAATGCATTCCTTATCTGTTAATGCATTCCTTGTGAGAGTGAAATCTTTTATCTCAGACTTTTACAATAACTGCTTCCTTATTTCATCTGAAGTAACTACCCTAAGCAGCTGATTTAACTCTGTCAAAGTAGGGTTGTAACGTTCTGTTATAGTTTTTAATTCCTGTTTGAATTTTAATGGATCTTCTCTAATATTTGGAAATTTTTAGACATAGTATGCAAATCAGCAGGGGGTCCAAGGATGATGAACAAGTTCCCTCTTGTTAGCACCAGAATTTCCCTGAGAGGTGCCAAAACATTTTCACTGCTTGTTTGTATATTACTGTCCATATCTATAAAGAAGAACTTCCAGTTTGAGTTTTTGTATTATGTTTTGCTTTGTAATTTCCCACATATCATTAGCTGCCATAATTTAACTTTTTTTTTTAAATCCATACTCCTAAATACTTCATCTTATTGTGTCCCCATAAGCTATGGGTATTGCTGAACTAATCCATGTATGGGTACATAATTTACTGCTCTAGCCTTTGTTTTATTTTCATTAATTTTATATCTCGAAAAGACTTAAAACTGTCTTAAAATATTCCAGAGCACTTGTTCTTGAATGGATTTATCAGGTACAAAAAATATCAACTGCGAATAAAGCCAGCTTTTCTTGTTTACCATATTAATTACATCTTTGCATTTCCTTGTCCCTTATTTATTTGCCAGTGGCTCTACATATAAAGCAAAGCAAGTAATAAAAGGAAGGAAGACACCCCTGACTGCTTCCTGTGTTCAGAGAGTGAAGTTCCACTTCAATTCTTGCCCATGATCCTTCATATTTCCTACTAATTAACCTTATTGTATCAGAAAATGTCAATGCTTCCATTGCCCTACTCATAAAGTCTCATCTTACGCTGTTGAGTGATTTCTCTGCATCAGTACCCAACAACAACAGCAGTATTTTCTTATATTCTGCATCCTTCTGGCTCGGCATTATTCTTTTAATGTTGCCATATGTTTGCTTCCCCACCACAAATCACATAGATCCATATGTATCAATTTTGGCGATACCTATGTTCTGTTAGCTAGTTTCATGGTTTAATATTGTAATGGGTCTGTATGAAGCTGGGTCTGATGGGTCTTTACTGTCTTTTAGGTAATACAGCCACCTCAGCTTTCTTCCAAGATGTTGGTGATTCACGTCTTTTTAAAATAGTATTAAACAAAATCCTCTGGATCGTTATCATTTTTTCCTTTCTAACTTCCAGACTCCCACCTTTTACTGGAGATTTTCCTGAAGATTGGTTATTCATAGCTGTTTTTATCCCTCCCCCTCCTATCTGAACTGTTAGTTGACTCTCATTTACCTCTAACCTTGGAATAATTAAGTCTTCCATAAATACTTCCATGTGTGCTCTTTCTTCATTTCTGCATTTCTGTGATTTATACAAATTTTTATAAAATTTCCAAAAAAATTCTAAAACCTCTGCCAGAGTTGTGATTATTATTTGTTGTTATAGGCTCCCTAAGTGTGGCAACAACCCTTTCCAGTTTCTTCTGCCTACGTTGTTGTACAAGTCTTTTGCTTTTATTGTCAAAAATTCTTGCTTAACAGCAGTCTTTCTAAACTCCTACATATTATCCAGATACTCCCTTATTTTTTGTTTAGCACCCTGTATTTACACCTCTTTGTTTTGTGAGATTCTTCTTATTCTGCAGTACTTTAACTTTTGCAGTCCCTATTCCTATTACTAGTTAACTGTATTTCTTTGTCATATTTTTATCCTGCTTTTAAACTCCATTTTCATTTTATCACACTCATTAAGTATAACTTATGAAGATATTTCTTTCTTCAGCAATAACTCTAGAGTAATTTCCACTACTCATTCCTTAAATTCCTCTCTTTTTAACAGGTCACATTTTTACTTTATTACCCTGCATTTTTGTCTTTGCTTTTATTGGAGCATGATCTGAAATAGGTACTTGGGTATGTCTCGAAGTGTTCAGTTAAATGCAGATGTTCCTGTGAAATATAATTTTTATCTAGTCTAACTAAGTTGTTGTACCTTGGGAAATAATTAGTAAATTCTGTTTTGACTTCCTACTACTGAATTCACATCTTAAATACCAAATGTTTTCATAAATTTCCTTCGAAATGTTTTCATAAATTTCCTTCTTTTGTTATAATTTCTCTTCTAGGTTCCCCTGACTTATCCTCTCTTTTGTAAATCAAGTTCAAGGTCCCACCTGAACGTTATATTCCCTGCTAAAAGCTGATAATTTCTCCAAAATATTTCTTAAGCTCAGTAATAGCAGGTTTTGGTGGACTGTAAGTTCATGACATTGTAATCCTCCTCGCTTGCCTGTAGCTCCTTACTATTGCAAATCTACCATCATTTTTTCCCTTTTCTGTCATTATTGGAGCCCCTCTAGCGATTAGTATAATTACTTCCTTTTTTCTTTGTCCCTAGTGTTTTGCTGAATATCCATCCTGAAAACCTTTCTTTGTTAATTCTCAAGCTAATTGCTTTCAATATGTGTCTCCTGTAACATTGCTATTTGTACTCTGGATTTCTTAATTTTGTTTCAATGCTTTTTCCTTTTTGTCTATGCCTCTAAGGCCATTTACACTCCAAGATAATATGGATAGGATAAACAGCAGGATAAAAAGCTATTGATCTGATGTCAGGTTTTCATTCTTCCTCAGCGTATGGGTTCAGATCTATTACTTGGATCTGACTCAGCTGCTATTCTAGCTTGTTGGCACCAACAAACTCTTGAGCTGCTTCCCTACACATAATGCACCACCCCAAACATCCCTCAGATCTAATTTGCCACTTTAGAGTTCAGACATGGTTGCCTTCAGCTCTCGAGTTTTCTATGAAAAATAAGTTAGTTTTTTTTTTCTTTCTAAGTACTGTCTTTTCAGTTTTAATCTGAAGTCAAGTTTATTGGCGTTTCTCCTTTACTTCTAGGAAAATCTCATTCCCTTTGTGCTTTTTGTCTCTTACCAGACAGGTTTTGGTTGTTACTTTTACATCAGATCCTAAGTCTTGGATCCAACAGACACAAGTCTTAGTCTAGAGAACTTGAAATATTTCCGATTCAAACTCTTCTGATCCAAAGCCTTTAGAACCTCCTTCACATCCTAAGCCTTCAGCTCTGAGAGACAGAAAGACTTCTAATCCAAACCCTAATGCTTCTTTGGGCCGTAAGTCCTCCTCAGATCTGATAGGTTTGCTGTTACTTCTTCCATTGGATCCTAAGCCTTTGGATCTGACAGATGAATTTCATTCCACAGAAATTGAAATATTTCACATTCAAACTCTTGTGATGAAAAAAAAATCCTTTAGAACCTCCTTCAGATCCCAAGTCTTACTCTCACCCGATGGGCTTGGTTCCTCTAGTGATTAGTTCCTTTCTTCCAATTTTCCCTTCCTACTCAGTTTTTTTTTTTTCAAGATGAAGCTTTTCAGGCAAAACAATAAAGCCCTGAGCAGGGCAAGCTTAGAAAATTGTGAAAAAAAAAACACGGACGGCTCAGCACACTTCAGTTCACTTTAATACACAGAAACACAGCACATTAATGCTCCACCATATGTTTTCGTTTTAAAAATCACTTCCTCAGATGTGGGCTGTTCAAACTACTAGTGCTTTTATACCATTCACTTAATTACATTGATTAGGTTAATGAATTAATTGAAAGGTTAATTTAGTTTAAAACCAAAAACATTTCTTGTTGTATCTCTCTGTCTTGCCACAATTAAAACACATTTAATATTACAATGTTTGATGGATGAATAAATATGAATAAAAATATGTTTTAAATAAAAATCCTTAAAACACTTGACTACAAAGAATAAATTATAAAGTTAAAATACTATTAGAAACACATTTTAATAGGACTCTGTTAAAATCACCAACTTGAATATTTGATTTAAATGAACTCGATACTCCATCTAATGGATAAATCATGAAATTACAGGTATTATAAAAACTGCATTGTAAGCCAAAGGCAAATTGTATAGTCATATTTCCATAACCAAAGAATGTTTTAGTCTCTTATCAAAGGGAACCAAGTTTATTCCTAGTAGAAGGGGAGATTTAACCAAAACAATTATGGGTGTTAAAAATCTTTACTAGGAAAATTAACTTCCAGGTTATATTTGATCAGAATAAAAATTATGAACCAGGAGATCTGGTAAAAATAAGTCCATACAATCCCCCATTGCATCCCCAAATAAAAAAATCTAGAGAATATACTCGAGAATGAAATAAGAAAGAAGTATGGGAAAGTACACTATATAAGGAACTTAAGCCAGGCTGAAAGCAGCATCCTTGATGAATTAAGAGGGGATGCAGGCTTAAGAATTATGAAACTGGACAAAGGTGGATGAATAGTATTGATGAACAGCTTTGACTATGAGGGGAAAATGAATGAACTCTTAGGAGACCCAAATAAATACTTCACAGTTTCAAAAAATGAAATAAATATTAGCTACAGAAGGATAGATATGGCCTTAGAAAGTTTATTTTTAGATGGATTGTTAGATAGGAAGACACATGAATATTTAAAAGTGGACAATCCTAAAATTTCTACTATTTTTGGGATCCCCAAAATTCATAAGAACGGAATGGATCCCCCTTTGAGGCCAATAGTTTCTGCTGAGGGTTCCAAAACTTTACCCCTAGCCAAATTCGTGGATGTTAAGCTTAAGAAACTGTGGCTTAAGAGAACTAACATTTTGAGAGATTCTTGTAATCTTCTAATCTGTTTCCTAACAACTGACGTTGTAGATTTGTTCTCAAGTATTCCCCACAGTAATGGATTAAGATACCTGGAAGAACTAATTTTTGAGGATAAGACTTTAACCTATGATGAGTGTACTGTGGTGATGGAACTTATAGATTTGGTTCTAAAGTTCAACTTCATTTACTTCAAAGGTGAATTTTTTCACCAGAAGAAAGGAGTAGCGATGGGTGCCGCTTGTGTACCCACCTATGCCAATTTGGTCTTAGCCAAATGGGAAGAGAAGATGGTAACCAAATCAATATACAGTGACAACTAGTCACTTTATAGAAGATTCCTGGATGACATATGTATCCTATGGGAAGGGCCAAAAGAAGAGATAGAAAAATGTATTGAATATATTAATAACAGTATTAATTTTCTTGAATTTACCTACAGAATAAATTATGAGAAGTTGGAGTACTTGGATATAGAAATATACAAGGAAAATTCACGTTTTAATTCCAGGGTGTATAGAAAGAGTACCTATTCTAACTCTTATTTGCACTTTGAAAGTGCTCACCCTTTGTACTCCAAGAAAAATATAGTTAAAGGACAATATATTAGGGCCTGCAGGATGACGTCCAGAGACAAAGACTTTGAAATGGAAAAAAGGTTACTAAGGAAAATGTTTAGGATGAGGAAATACCCAGATGATATGATAGACAAAATTGAGAAAGAAGTGACAGAAAGGAAACCAAATGACTTTAAGCCATTATTAGGATTACCAGTATTTGATACGGTAGGTCCAGTAAAAAAGGCAAATGACAATTTTGGCAGTGCACTCATCTTGGAGTATAATGCTTGTGCAAAAATGGTAAGACAAACTATAGATAAGGAATACATTTTTAGCATTTTGCGGTGGTGGTGCTGCGGTAGCGTTGTTGCCTCATAGCAAGACGTTGTCTCGTTCGATTCTCAGCTAGAGCGTCTTCTTTGTGGAGGCATACGTGAATGAGGCGTGCCTTCGTTGAAGGTTGTGAGTCAGGGCTGGTAACCCGGTACGTAAAAATCCACTACCAATCATTAGCCTACTGGAGTTCCGCTGTGGCGACCCCTAACCAGGAAAAGCCGAAAGATGCAAACACAAACAAACTGACTTAAAGAAACTAAAGAATGAAAAGCTAAGAGTAGTTCAAAAGAATTCAAGTAATTTAAAACTTTTATTGGAAAATGGTACAAACCAAGAAGTTCAGAAATGGAGAAAAAGGAAGGGAACGTTTAAATGTGGACATTGTCAGCTGTGTGCATACATTAGTAATGCAGAAAGTGTGCATTTGGAAAGCAGGGGAATTACCCTGGAAGGCAAGGATTTTAATAATTGTGAATCCTTTGGGCTTGTATATTTATCAAAATGTCAAATGTGACGCATTCTATATAGGGAAGACAGAACGGAAGCTCAGGAGAAGGGCCTATGAACATATGTATGACCTAGAAACAAACAAACGGACTAATGCATTGTACAAACACAAAGCTGTGAAAATGCATACTATACATTTTTTGTGATAGAAAGGGTGGAAGAGTGGCAGAGGGGGTTTATGAGAGGAATGTTTGGAGTACAGAGAAATATGGTGGCAGATAAGGTTGGAGGCCAATAACCCACCGGGTCTTAATGAACATATCTCCATAGCCCCATTATTAAAATTGAGAGCGGAAAAACTGTGATATGCATTTGCACTTTATGTGGAATTTTATCATGTTTTTACCTGTTTTCCAAAAGTTACAGTTGGTCTTTAAGCTTTTTTGTATTTGTATTAAAACGTTGGGTTTGTAATATGTTATGAACACAAGTGTTACACTCATTTATCAAAGGTATTGAATTTATTTTTCCCTTATATTTTCCTGTTTTTAACATTCTTTTAACTGAGTGAGGCTATACAATTTGCCTTTGGCTTACAATGCAGTTTTTATAATGCCTGTAATTTCACAATTTATCCACTATATGGAGTATCAAGTTCATTTAAAGCAAATATTCAAGTTGGTAATTTTAACCACTGAGTCCTATTAAATGTGTTTCTAATAGTATTTTAACTTTATAATTTATTCTTTGTAGTCAAGTGTTTTAAGGATTTTTATTTAAAACATATTTTTATTCATATTTACTCATCCAACAATGTGTTTTAATTGTGCAACACAGAGAGATGCAACAAGAAAAGTTTTTGGTTTTAAACTAAATTAACCTTTCAATTAATTCATTAACCTAATCAATGTAATTGCGTGAATGGTATAAAAGCACTAGTAGTTTGAACAGCCCACATCTGAGGAAGTGATTTTTAAAATGAAAATGTATGGTGGAGGGTTAATGTGCTGCGTGTTGAATACAGTGAACTGAAGTGTGCTGAGCCGTCCGTGGGTTTTTTTTCACAGTTTTCTAAGCGTGCCCTGCTCAGGGCTTTATTGTTTTGCTTGAAAAGCTGCTTCGTTTTGTGGATTACAAGTTTTATTTGGAAGCTGCTGTGAATTTTGTTTTTTCTTTTTTTTTTCCAAGATGTTTAAAGATGATGTGAAATTTTCTGCGGCTCAAGTACAAATGGGGAACTTACTAGTTCCACCATCTTATGGATTTGTGAGTGTGTCTGCTAAATCTAATTTGCCCCCTTTTCCAACCTGGCCAGTGATACCCCCCAAGATGTTCAGAAATGGATAAAAAAAGGTACTGTCATTCACCCTTTAGATGTAACTGACCGCTTCTTTTTAGATTCCCTCATATCAGAGTGGGTCTGGAACACCAGATCTATGAGGTTTTTGGTTCAGTTCCATTTTTCTCCATTATTGTGACAGTTTATTTTTTCCATTTTGGTGTCGTATTTTACTACTATCGATATTTATTTTATATACATGATCGACATGTTAAGAGTTAATAGGAACGATTTGTCAACACAGTGTCTATCCTAGCATCTCTCCCTCTTTACAGAGTACAAACAGTAGTTCAGAAAATAATTGATAATAACAAAATGTCAGCAGGATTGATTCTGCAAGTTCTAGAGTCAGTGTCAATGGCAGCAGTCCTACCGCCTTATGAAGAATAGAGGCTATGAACACAATGATAAACTCTCAATCTATGTTGATAAAGATAATAACTCAGGCAGATGTTATCTTTCCAGGTGGATGCAGTCAAAACAACTATGCTAGCCCTCCATTTCTTCTTTCTCCACCCAAGGCCACAGTGGCCATGGATGCTTCCCAGATTGGATGGAGTGGACAATTTCTGGGGTGTAGAGTCCAGGGCATTTAGTCCCCCAAGGAGGCCAGTATACATACACTGAAAGTGTGTCAATGGACGATTTTCTTCCAACCATTTTGTAATTGTAGCCCTTTTTCCAAGAAAGTGCTATGTGGTAGCTGTCAACTTGAGCAGGTCCATCTTGCTTCTGCACAGCTTGTGTCTCCACAACAAAGTGATGGTCATGGTTTATTTATTTATTCATTTATTCTTTCACTCACTCACTCACTCACTCATCATAAGGACAATTTTTCCTTCTGTGTCCAGGAGTACAGACTAGAGACAAATGAAATTGCGTATTTAAGTGGAAGAAACAGTTTATGCAAACTAAACATATACAACAACAAGAAGGTGGAAGAATATAAAACTTGATAGGCACTTACAATGCATCTTAATAAAGATTACTTTAGAAGATAGCCACGTTGAAGAACAAGCCACCCTTACTTTATCTTACTGATCCTGAGTAAGATGGTCCCTCCTTCCTTTGACCTTTTTTTTCTGTACTCACCGTCAATTTTTAGATCTGTCCAAAGAACTTCTGCCTCACCTGAAAGCTTGATTCATACGCACATCTCTAACCTAAAATGACTACATGTTTTTGTCATTATACTGATAGCCAGACAACCTACTCTTTTGCATGCCTGTTTCATTCTGTTGCCTTACCATAACAACTCTATATGAGGAATCTCTACAGAAATTTATGGAGAAGATTTTTTCTTTATTGAGTAGAGCAGTATCAGGTAGAAACTTTCACAGCTCCAATACATTCTGTCCTTCTGTACTTGAATTTCTAGCCTGTTTATTTTAAGAGTGCGCTAGTTTATCAAATGATTAACTTCTACTCACAACTTTCTCGAATTTCTATGTAGATTTTCAGAAGTTCTCTCTGGCTTCCTCTGAATTTTGCAGAGCATTTTTAATGGTTTTCTTCTGCTTAGACCTACTCACAAAGATCACATACCACCATTGGGTATACAGTTGGTAGGGCAAACGTTGACACAGTCTTCTTTTCAAACTACAGCCATATGTAATATAAAATTCTTTACCTGGAACACTGTCCTTTCAGTTACATTTACTTCCATTGGATAATGCCAGAACTTCAAGTATTATATTCTAAGTCACCATCTTGCTTTTCCACATAGATAGGGACACTTCATATACCAGTGCTTCCTCCCTACCAAGGGCAGTGTCAGAATCCAGCATTAACCAAACAAGTTAGCCTGCCATTATTTTTTCTCAGACTTTCCAAATAAAGGAGAGTATATGGTGTGCTTAGAAGTTCATTGATACTGACATTTCTACCTTCACATAGCTAACAATTTAGGAAGATAGATTGATTCTTGGCTTCTTTAACAAGTCATAAAGCAGGCAAATCGGTCACAAATGTGACTATAACCAAGCGGTTGACGGATTATATTTTGTCTCCACTAAATTGAACTTCCCCCTAACAAACCAATACAGGCTCTTTCAGTTACACCTATGACCACTTCCACTCTATTCCAGTCTAGACTACGCTTGGAGTCTAGTTATGGGACAACTGCTTGGTCAAATCATAATACCTTTATCATTCATTACAATTGGAGCCAGTCTTGAGTGAGAGAGACTTTTGCCTCAACCATACTCAGGAATATCCTTCATTAAAATTGGACTCTGTCCCATACATTGAGGAAGAATGAAAATTGACAACAGCAGATAAGGAAGTTATGTACTTACCATAACATTCCATCTGCGTTACCCATTTTCATTCTTCTTCAACTCCCCACCCTCCATCCCCCTTCATTTATCACAAGTGAATTCTGGAGGAATGAAATTCATGGGGCACCACATGTCTCATGTGTTCAACTCTAATTATGACAGTTCTTTATGGTCTTCATGTTAAGCTGCAAACAAGATCTGAAGGATGTTAGGGGTGGTGCACTATTGGTAGGGGAGGAGCTCAAGAGTTTGTTGGTGATCATGAGCTAGAATAACGTCCGAGTTGGATCCAATCCCATACGTTGTGGAAGAATGAAAATGGACAACACAGATGGAATGTTATAGTAAGTACATAACTTCTTTTTTCCACCTATTATAAAGTCTATTTCCAACTTTTGTGTTACACATGCACACACTATTGTTGGGGAGGCTGATCTTTTGTACAGGTGTTTCTTCTCATCTTCATTTGAACCTGTGTCACATTTTTCAAAATTTTGCTTGTTTTAAAACCCTCAAACAAATAAATAAATAGATTTCAAAGCACACTCATCCTGTGTTAATGTAGAACAAACATATAAAAGTATGTACATCTTCATAAAAATTAAGTTTAACCCTCCATATAGGAGCAATTGCCCAAAATTGACGGCTGCACCCACAAGCATTACCTAACCTAAAATTAAGGTCACCTCAGCTAACGGGCATGCTACAGTCTGTGTTCCCACTTGCACTGATTGCTGACTGTTCTTTGCTATTATCTCTTCCCCTCCCAGATGTGAAAAACAGCTTGTATGTTTTCAGAATGCACAAACGTTTAGCCCTAAGAAAAAAGTGCACTGGTATCTTTAACTTGTATATTGTTTTACTAAATGCATTAAAGTGCTAAGGCTGCCATCTCTTAATCACTTCCCATAATTTTAAACTTTATTTTTCACTGAACTGCTTGCTAATGTCCATTTAAATTTTGGAATGCTCAGAAATATCAGGATTAATTGCTTGCATCTTTAGACAGCTCATCTCCATGGAAAAGTACTAGGCAATGAATATTAGTAAATTTCACTCAGAAAAGAATGACCATGTGCCTTCAGCAGCAGACTTCTTGACTCCCACTGAACATTTAGTAATGGAAAAAAATAAGCCGATATCCCTGCAGTTGTAAGAAACTTATTTTCATGGATTTTGTCATTTTGTCTTTTTTTTAAGAGTACTTGCTTACAAAAGCACTTCTTTATGGCTTAATCCAAAGGCAATAATGTAGACATTCACCCTTGTAAAAGTAAGAGAAAATATCTTAATTTTACATATAATATAATTAGCACCATTTTATACCCCATCTCTACCCCAGCAGCCCAGGATCATAGCATATTAACACTAAATTTGCTTTTGCCAAGCTTTTCTTCTTTTGTTATGCTGTAAAGCATATATTTCTTACAGCTAAAGCAGTACTTGTTTACTTTAATATTTTTAACACACAAAATTGTCACTGAAAAGAATTCTCCAGATTTAAAATACACCTGACTAGACAAAACTACATTACTACATGTCTATAGCATGTAGTTAATTTTATGAGATGTTTTATACAAGTACTAATAAGAACAAAAATGTTTACTTGCATTTACTTTCCCCGTTTTAGTTTCCTCCTAAACATTAATAAAGAGTGGTACATGCTTTACAGCACACCCACAAATTTAACAAAGTCAGAAAATCCAGTCTTTTTCAGACACTTTTTTTCTGCAAAGCCATATTTCTAAATGTGATTGATGCTTGTAGTCTCCCATTTATTCAGGAATTGCTGTGTAGCTGGTCTTCTTCCTGTTCATCTTCATCTACCAACACCATTCTTTTGCTTCAAGTCCAAGTTTTTTTTCTGTCTTTCAAGCATTTTCCTTTGGAACATTGGAAAAGGTTTCACTGGCAAAGTCTCTATGAACTTTACTGTCAGAAGAATGAAAAGCAGAGTTCTCTTCTGTTTGCTGGCTCACATTTTGTTGGACAAACTTTGTTTTTCCTCTTTATTCTGTTCTGGATTCAAAAATGACTTTGAACCTCCAGAAAAAAATACTCTGAAGACAGCTGGATACAGCAGCTTGAATCTCACACTTGCCTTTCAACATTCCCTGATTGCTCTGAAAAATTTGCTTCTCATCTGCTTGGTGTACAGTGACTAATCATTCTCTACATACACTTTGGTGTCTACAGTTTTTAATACTTTGCCCTTCTGCAGAGTTTTGTCAGGATCAGCTCCTTTTGCTGGTATGATTGCATCTTTATTAATGTAGGTCTTGTCTACTTTTTTATGGCTGGATTTGGAGCATATACTTGATGTGCCCTTTCCATTTGATTCAATATTCAAAGAAACTTTATTGTCATTTAGGAAACACAAATGCTACCTAAATGAAATTTTGAGTGTCAGCTCTTTTACAGGGGAAAACAAACACAAAAAGACAGAGATGATAGATATTAAAGAATAAACAATAACTGTAGTACAAAAGTAAATGTCTAGGTAGCTGACGGACATTCTTGTACAGTATTTATATACACTAGACAACACTGACTACTAGATGATTAACCCATGAAAAGAAAAGTACACTACACACAGAGGTGAGATTGGATGATACTGCACATAAGAAAGTGATTGGAATTGGACTTGAATGAGAATATATTAGTTTTAGTATTCAATAAATAAATAGAATTACTGTACAGAAAAGAATGAGAGCGTAACCGTCTGTTATAGTTTTGATACATCCAGATTTACTTCTGCATTAATAAGTCTATTGCAGTTGGATAAAAACTGTTGCTGATTCTGGAGGTCCTGTAGCAGATACTTTGTAACCTTCTACCAGATACAAGCTTAGTGAACCAAGCATATGCTGGATGAGAAGTGTCACTCAGTATTTTGTGGGATCTCTTATTACATCTCATTTCAAAGACCTCCTGTAGGGTAAGAAGACTAGTACCCACAATCTTTTCTGCTGTTCTTATTATTCTTTGCAGCTTCGTCCTTTCGGCCATTGTGCTGTTACTGAACCATACAGTGCAGTTGATGGTGATAATGCTGTCGATGACCCCTCTGTAGAAGATATTTAGAGCTTTTGCTTTCCTAAGCCTTCTTAGGAAGTGTAGTCGCTGGTGTTGTTTTAATTAGCTAGCCTGTGTTTGTACTCCAAGAAAGATCCTCTGATATATGTACCCCCAGGAACTTTGCAGTTTGTACTCTCTCCACTTCTTCACCATTGATCTTGAGGGGCAGGTGCATGGCAGAGCTCTTTCTGAAGTTAATGATTTATTTTGTCTTGTTGATGTTAAGGTCCAAATTGTAGCTATTGCAGCATTCAGTCAGGGAGTTGATCTCATTCCTTACCCACTCTCGTCATCACCACTTATTAGTCCCACCACTGTAGTGCCATCTGCGAATTTGATGTTTGTTGCTAGCTTTCGCAGAGCAATCATGGCTAAGGATTGTGAACAGTGGAGGACTCAGCACACAACCCTGGGATACTTTGGTGTCGATTGTAATACTCCCAGAAGTGTTGTTACCAGTGCAGGTCTTTTGTGGTCTTCTAGTCAGGAAATTGAGGATCCAGTTGCACAGTCCTTTATTTATGCCGGGGTTGATTAGCATTTCTATAATTTGTATTGGAAACACCATATTGAATGCCAAGCTGAAATCTCTGAACAACAGCCTGAGATAGTTGTTGTTCTCTTCAAGATGTGAGGTGAAGTGCCACCGAAATGGTATAAGCTGTTATCTGTTTACCTGGAAGGCAAACTGCAGCGGGGTCAAAGGATTAGGGTAGTACTGTAGTCAAATGCCTTTTAACCAGTCTTTCATAGCATTTTATTGCATTTGATGTAAGGACCACTGGCCTGTAATCATTAGGCAGGTGAGGTTGGCTTTTTTTTTGGGCAGAGGGATTATGTTGATAACTTTGAAGCATGCTGGTACTTTTTCCTGGACAAGGGAGGTATTGAAGATGTCTGTCAAGTTTATGCTGAGTTGGTCTGCGCAACCTTTCAGCACTTCCCCAGAATGTTATTAGGGCCAGCAACCTTACTGGAGTTCACTTTTCTCAGTTGATTCTTACATCCACAGCATTGAAGTTGAGTACTGCCTCCTTTGGTCATTGAGAAGCTTTACAGCCTCCAGGTTCTTTTTCTCTCCAAACCTGCCATAACATATGTTTAGACTGTCCAGAAATTCAGTGCTATTATCCCATTGAGCTCACTTGGTCTTGTAGTCAGTTAGCTGATGAATGCCATGCCATAGGCTTCTTGAGTCTTTCGTATCCTCGAAGCATCCTTCTATCCTCTTTTCATACTCCCTCATGGCCTCCTCGATACCCTTTTTTAGATTAACCCTTACCAGACTTAGACCCATCTTATCCTTCGCCTTGAAAGCAGTGTTTCTTGCCCTCAGCAATTCATACACCTTGCTGTTTAGCCATGGTTTGTGGTTGGTTCTTTCTTCAATATTTTTAATGTTTGTTATATCCGCCACGCATTTGGATATCTAAGGCATGATTGTCTCAGTATATCATCTATGTTCACCAGATTGTTCACTGTGGCTGCCACTCTGAAGACATCCTAGTTTGTGGTATCAAAGCATTCCCTGAGACTTTCCATGGCTCCTTCATGCCAGACCCTGATTTGTTTCACAGTGGACTTATGTCTGATCAAGAGAGGTGTGTAAATTGGTATTAGTTTTATGGAGATGTAATTAGAGCCACCCAGGTTTGGTTGTTGTACAGCTTTGTGTGTTAGTGTAAGCCTTGTCCAGAGTATTTGCTCCCCCTTGTGACAAAATCCACAATTTGGTATTAATTTGATAGCACCTCCCTGAGATCTGCTTTTTGAAGTCACCAGCTACCATAAATGCACAGTCAGAATTCTTGCATTGCAACTCACATATAGTATTTTGCAGTGTATTCAGTGCTTCATTGATGTTAGCACGTGGTGGTGGTGGTGGTGGTGGTGTGTGTGTGTGTGTGTGTGTATGTATGTATATATATATATATATATATATATATATATATACAGCTGCCACATAGACACCATTTAGTTCTATGGGTACAAAAAGAAGTTCTGCGTTTCAGTATCAGAAGTTGCACATTTACAGATCAATGTTCATTTACAATGTCACAGTTTTTGCACGAGCTATCGTTCACAAAAATGCACACACCACCTCCCTTAGCTTTTCCACACAGAGCTAGGTTCCTATCACCTCTGAACAAAGTGAAACCATCAAGGCTTACAGCACTGTCACTAATCCTGTTATTTACAAATCTCTGTAAAGATTAACAGACAGGAATTTCTCACCTTGTTTGTGGTGGTGAGATCTAGCCTGAGAAAGTCCAACTTGTTGTCTAATGAGCATAAATTTGCTAACAGAATTGAGGTAAGTGCAGGCCTGTGAGGATTTGTTTTCAATCTGGCAACAATTCCATCTCTGCAGACTTTTTTCCTGGTTCTGTTACATCTCTTCCTTTTGGGTCTCATCCTGATTGTTCCAGAACCTTCCCTTTCCTGACTTGGGTACTTTGAAGCTTGTTTGGTTAGGATGCTGAGTTCCAGCAGTTATGTGAATGTTGTAGGCCTCAGATACTCCATAGTACACATGGAATCCAGACAGAATGACGGCACAATCTAATACTTGATTTAATAGAATCATAGGAGGTTACTAGGCTAATGGCCCTGGGGCCCTTACAAGCCTAGCCAAGAGTTTATCTCCAAAAAGAAATCTCAGTCAGCACCTGTCGCTTCTGTCAATGATGGACACAGGTGGAATCCCTGCAACATATTTGTGGTTTCCCTTCCATTCATCAAGGTTGAAAGAGTGTGAACGAGGTGCTCTGTTTGACATGTATGGGAAATCTATTCCAGAGACGGGGCAGCCTCTGCAAGACAAACTGGTCTCTTCAGCAAGTTTTGTTGATGTTGCATATTAGATTCAGGCCTTTTGAATGGGTAGTGCGTGAGGAGTTAGACTTACGAATATCATCTATAGTAGGGCAGGATCCGAGATTGCCTTCTAGGAGAGAGACAGATCACCCTTGAGCAAGTCTGTATGATACCGAGTAGAGTCATACTGATTTGAGCCTGTCTGCATAGGAGGTGTTAGAGGCCATGGATTCTCTTTGTGAGGTATTTCAGTGGCCATTCCAGTTGATGCAGATGTTTGGAGAGGCACATCCCAAATGGGACGTTATACTCAATTATTGGTCTAATGAGGGAGGAGTATAAAGAGGTAATAACCTCCTTTATTCTGGATGCAATCTCTTAACTTATGAGATGAACCAAGTAAGAGACTTTTGTGACCAGTGCCACTACATGATGGTCGAATGTGAGGTTATCAACCTGAGTGCCCAGGTCTCTCACCACAGGTTGTGTGCTTGGGGGGGTGGGCACCAGTCATTAGTTGCTGTCAGACCCTCTTGCAGTATGATAACATCATTTTGGAAGTCAATAACAGCACCCAACTTAGTCATCCACAAACATGGCCAGCCACAGGCGTTTTGTCTTTGCTTGGACCTCTGAGAAATAGATGCCAAACAGTTGGGATCCCAGGACAGATCCCTGGGGAACTCCACTAGTGACAGGTCTGCTGTCAGAGTTGGAGGTGCCTATTTTGGCTTTAAGGGTCCTGTCGGTGAGCCAATTGGCCACCCACCTGATGAGATAGGGATTTACGCCAAGTTGTTAGCTTTTCAATGATGCCCAAGTGGGGGATTGTGTCAAAGGCATTGGCCAAGTCAAGGTAAACTGTATGTACTGACTTTCCATCTTCCAGGGCCTTTGTGACAGTCCCAAAGAAGTTAACCAGGTACAGAAGGCAAGCTCTGCCCTTGACGAATTCAAACTGGGTGGGGTCAAGTGCAGTTTTTGCTGGAGATGGTACAGAATACATCCTGGGATACTGTCACATCCCATGGAAGCTGTGTCCTTTGCCTTGGACAGGGCCTGCAACACTTGGATCTGTGGAAATGTGAGGTGTGGGATAAGTATCGGGGATGTTGAAAGGGCCTTTGGGAGGGACATGCGGTGAAGTTTGCTTTGAACGTATCTTTAGCAGGTTGGCTAAGTCAACAGGATCAGTGTAAGTGATACTGTTGTGTACTAATTCGGAACAAACCTGGGCTTTGCCATGGAGGTTTCTGACATTACTGAATAAGACTTTATAGTTTCCCTTTGTTTTGGAGGCTAGTTTTGATTCATAATTGGCCTTTGAGGTTTTCACTAGTGATATAATTTGCTTGTTGAGGCTAAGGAGGGAGTTTTTCCAGTTTCGAATGTGTTCCTTTTTGCCCTTGTACAACAGTTTCTTCCTTTTGTTGTAAAGCCTGTTGATAGAGGATGTCCACCAAATATGTTTGTGTTTTAGTTCTGTTTGGTATAGCTGAGTCCAATGCAGTTGTACTGGTGCTTGTATACTGCATTGGTGTACTGTTCAGCATAGTTGTTTGCATCCTCTGAGGGTGGAGTTGGTGTGAAGCTTACAGATACCCTGCCGTAAGAGGTTGTAGTTAGCTTTTGTGGAGATTTTTTAGCTTGATTATGGCTGGGGGGGGTTGGGTGGGATAGCAACTTCGAATGAGACAGTCCAATGATCTGATCTCACCAGGGAAAAACATACTATGGGAATGGTGCAGCTGTCACCCATGTTGGTGAGAACCAAGTCCAGAATGTTATCTCCCCTTGTGGGGGAGATAACATGCTGCTGTAAGTTACTGGTGTAGAAGCACCACTCTAGTTGCTTATTTGTGCTTTCATAAAATTACTGCAGTGTGTTCCTTCCAGTTTCAGTGGTATTGCAGAAAGTCTCAGCTTTTCTCTGCTCTTGCTGTCTTCTATCTCAATTAATTTTTGAAACGGCTCTTCTTAGGACGACTCACTTCATTTTAACATCTGATTTTTGCAGTTTAGTTCATCTGATCAGCTAGTTAAAGCTTCTTCTACATTTCCACTCTTGTTATTTGAGTTGATATTTCATTTAATGTTTTATTTATTTTTAATCACCATTGATTATATTTGATTTGTTTTTCCTCTAAATTACTGGAAGCCAACTCTTGAACCAAAGCTGAAGCTTGAATTGATTTTTGATGAACCGCTGCAAAATCCTTCGTGGTGTTTTCTCTTTACCTTTTTTAGCTGATTTTCTGTAAGTTTTCCAAACTTCTTCTTTTTGGCATCCAGACAGTATGCTTACTAGCCACTTACTGAATTTTATTGAATTTTACCCGAGAAACAGTTTTCAGTGGCACTCCAGCTTTCCCAGTGTGAAAAAAGAAACTCAGAAAAAGAAGTTAAGCTGTTGATTAAGTGTGCAACCATCTTGATAGTCCATGGAAAAGGTCATTCTTGATCTGCATTTTAGTCTAGCTTCTGTTTAATAAATCAGTACTCCTTAGTCTGGCACATTTTAATTGATAATCCATTATGTTCACTGGTAACATGTTTTTTGCAAGTTAATGTTAGACTTAGTTTACCAGTATTTGTAACAGAATACTTGCACAAATTTACTGTATAGTGTTGTTGTTGTCTTTCTGCTTTTCCCGGTTAGGGGTTGCCACAGCGGAACTCCGGTCCGCTAATGATTGGCAGTAGATTTTCACGGTGCTGAGTTGCCAGCTCGACGCCCAACCTTCAACGAAGGCACGCCTATTCACACATGCCTTTCGGAACGCCACTCGACCCGCGGGGAGGACATGCAGATTTCACACTGTATAGTGTACTGTGGAAAATTCGTGCTTTGTCCTTTTACTTTGGTAATGCTCTGTTGAGCTATTTTAACCCACATTTTTTGCAGTATTTTACTTGCTTAAAAGACTCTCTTAGGTAGATTTATAATAATGGACAGTATTAGATTGTGCAAGGAGTTAGTAACAAAATGACAGTGTGATTTTTTTAGTCGATTTCCTTCACTAGAGAAATTAATCCTTGTTTGTCGCTTATTCATATTTTCTTATTTTTGTTCAGATCTTCATATCTGAGAGCTCTACATGTTTTTGAGTGGAATGGTGTGATATGCCATGTTTTTTTCATCCCCCCAAATAATCTTTTAGTTATGTACTCACCATAACTTCAGATGTTTGGGATCCATCTCGCCTACATTCTGACTGATGGGTTCGGAGCCGATCCTCGGCTCCGACTCGGCACGCTTATGCCAAAGAGCGAAGTCTCTTATTGGCTGAGCTTACTATATCCCAGGATGCACCACTACCAGTCCCCCAGATCTAGTTTGTCCGCACACATGCACACACGCATGCACTGCTTATATAACATTGACAGATGATACAAGATAAAAAACAGTAGAACCCAAACCGTTCAATCTCTTCTGATCTCCAAGGCAGGGGGAAGGAGGGTGGGTATTAGGAATGTAGGCGAGATGGATCCCAAACATCTGAAGTTATGGTGAGTACATAACTAAAAGATGTTATGTGATCCTATCGCCTACATTCTGACTGATGGGACAGCGTCCCTAGCACCTAAATCCTGGGTGGCTCACTGGAAAACACTCCTGAGTACCGTGGAACCAAATGATGCTCGTCCTTTAGATGCCACATCCAATTTATAGTGGGAAATGAAAGTGTGCAGGTTGGACCAAGTAGCCGCAGCACAAATTTCAGAAATAGCGAGCTTGGAATGGAAAGCAATAGAGGTAGCCATAGCTCTAGTAGAGTGAGCTTTGACAGATGTTGTAAGTTGCTTATTTGAAGAGGAATAAGCTTGAGTTATGCAATCTCTGATCCATTTGGCAATAGTAGCTTTAGTGATGGTTTTACCCAGTTTATTATCTGAAAAGGACACAAACAATTGATCTGTTTTCCGAATTTGCTGAGTCCTATCTAGATAGAAGCACAATTGCCTGTGAACATCCAATGTATGGAAGGTGTATTCCGCTTTGTTTGAAAATTTTGGAAAGAAAACAGGTAGCTCTAAAGATTGTTGGAGACAGAGATTAGAGCAAACTTTTGGGACAAAAGATGGATTAAGTCTAAGTGATACTCTATCCTTGTGAAAAATCAAGTACGGTGGTTTGATAGATAGGGCTTGAAGTTCTGAAACTCTTCTTGCAGAGGTAATTGCAATTAAGAAGGCAGTTTTCCAAGACAGATATTTCAACTCACATGTAGCAGCTGGTTCAAAGGGGGAAGATGTTAAGGCACGAAGTACCAAATCAAGATCCCACGGAGGCGCAGGATGAAAAACTGGGCGTCTTAAAAGCACAGCACCTTTCATGAAAGTTTTACATAATCTGCTGCTCATCAACGGTGGGTCTGTGGAATCGTGAAATTTGGAGATAGCTGCTAGTTGGACTTTAATAGTAGAGACTGAAGATCCTTGATTAAACAAGGATGTTAAAAATTTCAAGACCTCTGGTATCGGGGAAGTAATAGGGTCTAATCCTCTGAGTTGAGCCCAGATAGCAAACCTCTTCCACTTACTGTGATACATCTTCTTAGTGGTGGGTTTGTGGGCTGAAGATAAAATGTGAATAACTTCTGGGTCCAAGGTGTGATTTCTGACTATAGTCGGAAGTGGAGGAGCCAAGCTGTTAATTTCAAAGTGTGAAGGGACTGGTGCTGTTGTCCCAACTGATGAACCAGAAGGTCCGGAATTAGGTCCAAGAACCAAGGACCGTCCAGAGTATATTTCTGTAGGTAGGGGAACCATACTTGACGAGGCCAGTACAGACAATTAGAATCATTGTGGACCCCAATTGGGAAGCTTTCTGGATGACTTTGGGGAGGAGTAGAATCGGAGGAAAAGCATAAAGCAGTCCTGTTGGCCAAGGTTGGACTAGAGCATCCGTAGCTGTCTCCCCTTGACGGGGTCAAGGAAAACAACCTTTGCACTTCGTGTTTGTGGTGTTGCAAACAGGTCGCAGCACGGAATCCCCATCTTTTGAAAATCTGAGCTGCTACTGTTTCGTTCAGAGACCACTCGTGAGGAGAGAGAATAGTCCTGCTCAGTCTGTCTGCCAATACATTGGATTTGCCTGGAATGTGGGTCGCTACCAGGAAGCGCTTGGTAGCCACTGCCCATTCCCACACCCTCATGGCCTCTCTGCAAAGGGGTAAGATCTGGTCCCTCCTTGTTTGTTTAGATACCAGACCACCGACATGTTGTCTGTGTGGATGGCGATAATGCCTTGAGGGAGAAACTTGTGGAGGCTTGTAAGGACAGAAGTACAGCCCTCATTTCCAACACATTGATATGGAGAGATGTTTCGTTGGAAGCCAAGAACCTTGAACTGACCTGCCCAGACAATGCCCCCACCCCGTCTGGGAGGCATCCGTAGTCAAGGTGGCCACCGGAGGGTATAACAAAGGGTCTTCCCTGATTCAGATTGGATGGCAGAAGCCACCAGCGGAGGTCCCGTTTGGACGTTTCTGTAATCAGTATGTGATGATTGAGGGGGAGATCTTGAAAAGACCATTGTGTCGATAATAGCCACTGGAGAATCCTCATGTGCAACCTTGCCAGAGGAACTAGGAGAACCGTGGCAGACATTGAACCTAAAAGTTGCAGGACCATCCTGGCTGGGGCTTTGGATCTTAGAAGCAGGGCTCGGACCTGATTTTGTAATGTTTGTATCCTTTCGGTAGGAAGGAAGATCCGCATTAATTTTGAGTCTATCTCTGCTCCTATGAATCTTATGCGCTGAGAAGGCAGCAAGACAGACTTTGGCCAGTTGAATGTAATTCCCAGGGAAACACCCAGGGAGATGGTGGCTTGTAGGTTCTCTAGTAGTAGATGCCTGGTGGTGGCAGTCAGGAGCCAGTCGTCCAGATAGGGAAACACTTGGAATCCGAGACTCCTCAGGTGAGCAGTCACTACTGCCAAACACTTGGTGAACACCCTGGGGGCTGTGGTGAGACCAAAGAGCAGTGCACTAAATTGGAAATGACTGTCTCCCAGGCTGAAGCGCAGATACCTCCTGGACGCCTGATGTATCGGTATGTGATAATAGGCGTCCTTGAGATCTATGGAGCACATCCAAACATCTTTCTCCAACAATGGGAGAATGGATTGTAAAGTGACCATTCGGAATTTGGACTTCATGACGGACTGGTTTAGTTTGCTGAGATCCAAAATGGGTCTCGGGTCCCCTGTCTTTTTTGGCACTAAAAGAACCTTGAGTAATTTCGGATCCGATCTGGTCTGTGGGGACCGGTTGGATGACTCCTTTTCTAGCAGCTTTGAAGCTTCTCGGCTGCAATTTCCCTTTGACTGGGTGGTGGGTCCGGGATTTTTGGACGGTGGGGGTGAGCGTGTAAAGGGAATGGTGTAACCTCCGGCAATAATCCGAAGCACCCATCTGTCCTGAGTAATAGACTCCCAGGCTTTTAGGTGCTTGGCAAAATGGCACCCGACTGGCTCGAGCAGCACAGCCGGGCAATCCCTCATGGAGTGTGGGAGGCTGAAGAGCCACGAAAGGACTCGCGGTCTCCAGTGTTGCGGGGGCCTCTGCTGCCTCTGGGACGGCGTCTCCCAGAAAAATTTCCCCGTCCTCTGCCTCTGGAAGGGGAATCTTCCTGCTGTTGAGGAAAGAATTTCTGTGATTTGCGGAACCAAATCTTCCCTCCTCTTTTAGCCTTGGGATAAGGCCGAAAGGGAGTGGAATAACGTGCTCCTACGGCAGATAAAGTCTTTCCCTCCTGCTCACAGTGGGTAAGAGTGTCTTTTACCTTGGGTCCAAACAAAGAGGACCCATCAAAGGGAGCGTCGGCAAAGGAAGACTTGAAGGCCTCCGAAATGACACAACGGAGCCAGGCTTGTCTCCGTAGAGCCACACCTGTGCCTGCCGCTCTGCCCGCCCCTTCGGCCGCATATGAAATGAGCCTCATGGACGAGTTACAAATCGAGGTAAGGATAGCCAACTGAGAGCTTAACCGACTGGGCTAGCTGCTCAGGTAGGTTACCTGAGAGGGAGTCTGAGAGCTCCTTGACCAGATCCCTCTGTAGTCTGGTGAAATGTGCCAAATAATTCAGGGACCTCAGAGTAAAGGCCGCTGAAGTCAGGGTGCGCTGCCCGTGCAGTCCATGCTCCTAGACCCCTTATTAGGAGGATGGACGGGCGTTGAAGCCTCTGCCACGTCCTGCTGGGTAGCAGATGCCACCACCATGGCATCTACAGCCACGCCTTTCGTTAAGAACTCCTTCTCGGGTGGGGCAGACAAAAATTTGTTAGGGCGAGAAGGCACTGGTTCCACAGTATCTGGATGTTCCCACGCCCTCCGACAAACCAAATCCAGGAGCTCGTCGAAGGGCGGAGACACCCAGGAGGCGGAGGGCTGAGCCCCGAAGGCCTTGAGGAACACCAACTCATCAGCGGAGGGGGGTTTGGAATTCCAGCCGCCTCGTTGCTTGAGGATCTCTAGAATATCTGCAAATGAGACATCATCCGAGGACGACTTTGGGGACCCCTCCGCATCATCAAGATCAGTGTCCGATGTAAGAGACTCATCGGGGGAGTCCACGTGCTTCCTCTTGCATGATCTCTTCCTTGGGGCTCCTCCGAAGACAACTCGAAAGACCCTCAGGAGGAGGGAACCCCAGTGGGAGTAACCTCAGGCCCCGGGGCTCCGCTACCTAGAGACAGGGGAACTGCCAAAGACCCAGTCTCCATGCCCAGGGAAGGTGCCGGTAAAGCCGTAGAGATGGCCGAAGACTTGGCCAAGGCACTCCTCATAGCTCTGAAGGCGGACCCCAGAATCCTGGGAGGGTCCAGTCTCCGAGCCATGATAGCAGACGGAAGTCCCGTGGCGAAGCACCGGAGAGGGAGGCTTGGAACCGACAGCATTGGTCCCAAACGTCACCCCGGGTCCGGCCGAAGAAGTCCGTGCTAAACTCGGACCCGAAGGCGGGGTTGGAGTAAGGGTCGGAGCCGACCCTAGGATCTCCACTGGCTCCATCAGCACCTGCTCCGACGGAGCCGAAGCGGTCGGAGGAGGAATGGCAATGGAATGGGCTATCGGCTCCGAAGCCAATTGGGTCGGAGCCGAAACAAATTTCTGAAAGACTGGGGACTGGAAAAGTCTTTGGAGCACCCTGTCTATGTCCGAATCTGACATCCTTGATGACCTGGAAGAGACCGAATGGGTCCGAGTAGGCCTCTCCAACGGCTCCAAGGGACTAGGGGACCGGCTCCGAATCGACTCGACAATTATCGGCGCCGAAGGAGTGTCCAAACCAATTTCTATCGGTGCCGAGGAGGAAGTGTCTGAGCGGACAACCTTCATCGGCTCCAAGATCAGTGGAGCCGATGAAGATGATCCGCCTCTCGAGGCCCCAGCCGTCGGCTCCGAACCCAGAGGAGTCGAGGCTGGAGGCATCGAGGCAGACCGTTCCGCCCTCGGCTCTGAAGTCCGTGGAGCCGAAGGAGAAGCCTGCCTATGTCTTTTGGCGGTCGGTTCCGATGGGCTGGTCGGAGCCGACGCCCTTTTCTTCTTTGCAGGAGAAGGAGAGGAAGCTAAAGCCTCTTCAAATGAGGGTTTAATAAGGCCTTTTAAAATAAGTTTATTTTTTCTCTCTTGGAGAACCCTCGAGGAAAACGCGTGGCACACGCTACAGGACTCCTGCAAATGTTTGGCGCCCAAACAGTACACACAGAGAGAATGGTCATCTGTTATTGACATCTTGAAACTGCACTTAGTGCACTTTTTAAATCCTGAAGGCCTAGGAGCCTGAGACATTATGGCAACCAACTTAGTGTAACTAGCCAAAAACCAAACACACTAATAATCACAGAAAAATTTCTTTTCTTTTCTTTTTTTTTTTTTTTTTTTGAAACAGAGGCTGTCACAAAAGACAAAAATAACCAAGGGGGTCCAAAAGCCCCTAAATAAAAAGGGACTTGAACAACAACGGACTGACAGGGGAAGGCCCTTAAACTCAAAGGGGACCTCTAGTCAGAGAAAACGCATTCACTACACAAAACTTCACAGAAAATGCTCACTCAAACACAAAAACACGAGATAGCTGTTAAAACAGCTTTTTGTTGAAGATTTAGGAAATTCCTGACAGGAAAGTAAGTGAAAAAAGCACTACTTAGCTCAGCCAGCTCGAGACCACGTCTTTGCTTGTTAGCGGCAAACGAGATCTGGGGGACTGGTAGTGGTGCATCCTGGGATATAGTAAGCTCAGCCAATAAGAGACTTCGCTCTTTGGCATAAGCGTGCCGAGTCGGAGCCGAGGATCGGCTTCGAACCCATCAGTCAGAATGTAGGCGAGATAGGATCACATAACATCTTTATTAACAGCAACATTCCTTGATAAAAATTAAAAACATTGATACAGTTCCTACACAACAAAATAATAACTCCATCCAATTCATTTGGGGTCATGGGAAAGAGAACCATCACTAAATCATTTTTGTTTCTATGTTTTTCTTGTTTTCATGCTTAGTTGGAATCCATACTTCCATGTTAAACAGTGGCTTTTTGTAACCTAGATACTTCGAAATATAAGCTATATTCCTGTTTATAGTGTAATAAGATGCCAATGCCATGTTAAGTGGGCTACTTTAGCTCCCTTCTTAAATGTGAATGTTTTGACCCTCAAGGCTGTGAATATGCATGTTTTAAAGTGTTTCTGCCCATCTACGAATGTCTTCTATCTGTATCTCTAAGAGAACTGTCCTGCTTAACCTCTCATTCTGATTTTTGCTGAAAGTAACCGTAAACTCCATAGGCTATTAGTTAATATTCAGCAAGTAGATGGTACTTGCTATGTCTCAGAACTCAGTCCCCACCATGGGGCTGCCAAAGGTAGGAAACTCCCTGTCGTTTCAGCCGTATAGTACCTGAAATGCTTTTCAAACTTGAGTTGCTGGCATTGCAAGTTGGAGCTGTTCCTCTTCAGTTTTGGGTTTGTGTCTGTTTTTTTAAAAATCTCAACACCAGTATCCTTAACTTTTCTATTAGTGCTGAAGGCTGAATAGCTGTATGTAAAGATGTATGTGCAGTTAACTTGAGCTAATGGAGTCAGAATAAGAACAAGAGAAGAATGATCATTCACTTGACAGTATGTCTCTCCTTGGAAGTGTTACTGGATCCTTCTTGAATTCATATTCTGTGTGTATTTGTGGCTTGTTTCTTTTCCACCAACTGATACATTTTGAGTAGTCAATGAGGAGCTACACAATACCATTGGCTAGCTGTAGTATATTACTGACAAAGAGCTAAGCCATACTATTTTCTGAAAAGAGCCCTGAAGATGATGATGTGTTAAAGTAATCTGAAGCAGTTGTACAGTTCAGTTAATTAGATCGTGTTTAACAGCTCTAAGAGGTTGTGAAAATAAATTAAGTTGTGAAGATGAGATGTTTCAGACAAGATGTGCCACCTTTTACGTTGTGACTTTGAATTACCAGCATTTATATATATATATATATATATATATATATATATATATATATATATATAATGTGTGTGTGTGTGTGTCTGTGCGTGTATGTGTGTGCGTCTGTGTGTGTTTTCTGCAGTAATGCTGAACAAGTGTAGTAGTATAGTTAGCATTTCCGAAAACAGTTTTTATTAGATGTAGCGACTCTTCTGTTGTGTTTATAAAAATCATACTGACTTGCCGTAACTTGGATACTTTAAGAAAGTTGCAAATCTGTGGCCTACTGTAGAAAATAATTACTAGACAGCACTCTGCCTATTACTTAAAGATGTTAGTGGGAAAGATTGATGTGATTCATTTTGAAGTAATTTTGTTAGTCTTCGTCATCTTCCAATGCTGTTAGGTGACTTCTGACTCCTATAGTGATCTCGTGAACTGTTGGCACCATTCTCAGTGAGTGAAAGTAGATTGCCCACTCTTTCTTTAGTGTCACACAAACTCACGCATGCACACACATAGACGTAGAAAAACACTGTGCACAAACCTAAGCCTGGTTAAAGTTATTTACTTTTAAATGTTTACAAGATTTTAATGTCTGTCTTTTTGCTTTGCAGCTATTGGAGAACAGTTACTTAAGTCTCAGTCTTCTGATGGCTTTTTAACTAGTGACATGAATTCCAGGACTTCACTTATTTCTCAGAGCCGTAGCTGGCTGGATAGCCTGAGTTCCACCAAGGGGGAGATGGATACTACTTCATCACATGTACCGCATACACAGGATGCCTTCCTTTCTCCACTGTTGATTAGAGGTATATTATTCAACTTGGTCATTTCAAAATGCTTGATTAATTTAGGTAATTTTACATTTCTTATGAAGTTGCAGTTCATGTAAATTTTGAAGAGTCATAGTTTACTGACCGAACATATTTTAAATGCATTTGTGTTTCCCATTTACTTTTGATCTGGCAGTATAAGATGCCTTCTGTAAACTAATAAATAATGTCTTTCGGCTTTTTCCAGTTAGGGGTCACCACAGCGGAAATCCGGTCCGCTGATGATTGGCAGTGAATTTGTGCGGTGCCGAGTTGCCAGCCCAATGCCCAACCTTCAAGGAAGGCACACCCATTCATGCACACACCTACCTACATGTCTTTAAATGTCACTAGACCGCAGGGAGGACATGCAGACTCCACACAGAAGGTGCTCCAGTCGAGAATCGAATGGGAGAACCTCTTGCTGTGAGGCGGCAATGCTAACTGCTGCACCACCGCGGCTCTTTGCCTTCTGTAAAGTAATATGGGGTTTTATTTTGTGGTCTTTAACAGTTACTTAACTTCATATATTTGCATACTAGATGTTCAACAAACACGCTGCCTTTCTAGCATACAGGTAGTAGTTCCTAGCTACTGGACTAGATCTGCAGTATGTCACTCAAACAGATGTATCAATACATTGAAAATTTCATTTAGAAATAAACTGACTTTGTATATTTTTTAAACAGATTGTGTTTGGTGACTACTTTGTCTGGGGAAATGTTAAGTGGCATGTTGTCATTCAGTCATTTAGGTTAACATTTTAGTGTTGGAGAATTGATGTGAAAAGCAAGCTGTGTGGGCTGTCATCATAGTAGCCGAGGCCAACTAGTGAGAGGTTTATAAGACAAAATCTGCGAGGGATTCCATTGTGATTGGATCAACTGTCCTGTAGGAAAAGACAGTCCCCAGGATTGAATAAGCTCTTTGCAGGAATAGTGCTATTCCTGCAATGAGTGAACCGTGTCCATTTCCGCATAGCCTTGACAGCAGAGTGCCTTGCATATTCATGAAGGCATGCTACTGCTAAGGCTAAGTGGACACGAACACTTCTAAATGCAGGGGTGTGTTTTAGTAGTGTTTGCACATCCAACATGCCCCCTGCACTCTCAAAGTGCCATATGGCACTTTTTAAATGCAGGTTTGTGAGAGCAATATTTAAAATTTGTCCCTATTTATCCCCATACAGTTGCCCTTACTGTGACTTACAAGGAGTATCAATACATGTAAATGAAGTGATTTATTAATTTTCTTTTTTTTTTTTTTGCTCATTACGGCCGTCTGCTCAGCATTGCTCAAACATCCCATAGGAGCTAAATAAAAATGTACAGCTAAAATCCTAATTAAGTGACAGCATAGTGGTTAGAGTCCCGGCTATGAATGCAAGCATTCACATTTCAAGTACCAAGGCAGGCACTTTATTTTTACATGGGAAAGCATTGTTAAAATTAATTTTGCTATATTAAATTATGTCATAAGTGATATTTGTTACTCAGGGTAGTAATGGAAGTGTGAGGGCATATAACATGTGAAATCACCCAGGTGTACATAAGTCTCCCATACAGTATAGTCACACACCCCAAGGTAATGTAATGAAAGCATATAGGGAGACGTTGTGTAAATTAAATCATATACACTTAATAATATGTCAGTATTGATTAAATAAATTACAACCTGATATTTTTTAAAAAGGAAAACTGAGCAATGCTTAGTGCTGAGCTCTGCTTAGCTGGTGTAAGCATTGCTTAGACTGAAATTCTAAGCAGGAGTCAGCTCAGGTAACTGGATTTGTGCACTACTAAGCACTGCTCAACACTTATCCCTTTAAGCAGTGCTCAACACAGCTTAGTGGGTTTGTGCACCACTAAGGTGGGCTCAACAAATTCAAAATGGTCCAGTGATGGCAAAGGGCAGGGATATGGCCTTATTTAAACTGCAAAAGGCAGGGATGCAGCCAAAACCTGTTGTAGTTGATCTGTGCAGGTACTACGTCGGTTTTTGTTGAAGGAGCGCATTCTCAGGTGCAGCGCTGGGGAATTCAGGAGTCCAGGGTCATGGCTGAACTCCTTGTAGAAAACCATGACGAGTGACTGCTGCAGGGCCAGTACCAGGGCTCACAATACAAAGCAGAGGCCTGGGACCATCTGCAAGTGATCTCACTAGTGCTGCTAGCATCCCCCGAACTGGTGAGCAGGTGCAGCATCATTATGCCGACCTAAAGTGGAGAAGGGGGTGCTCTTGGTCCAGTGGATCCAAGCTGCATGGGCACGGAATGCTCCAGTACTTTGTAGGTATCCCAGATATGTCTGTAAGTATCACTATTAAGTAGTTTGTACCAAATTCTAGCCTGAGTATGTGATAGACAGGTATGCATAATGTTAGTTTTTCTCCCCTATAGCTGCAGCAGAGAGGGCTAGCAACATCGAAGCCCATGCCGACAGACTGTTAAGGCTACGCCAACAGGCTGCTGAGTACAAATCTATCTTGCAATATATAGTGCAAATAACTAAGGAGAGGAGTACATTGTCTACTGCCAGTAGGTATATTTGTTACTATGTTAACCGAATAAATAGTTTGTTTGACTAATATTGATCTACAGAATATGTAGTACTAAAGCACTGTGTCATGTCACTGTAGTAAAGATCTATACCACAAACAATTGTTTACTCTGGTATGTTGTTGTAGAAAGAGAATGTATACAGGTTCTCCACAACAAATACAGGTTTGACAGCATGCATTAACTGAGGTTTTTCTGAGAACCACCTGTTAAGAAAAACTGTACATTGTGGAGGTGTAAAACAAGATATAAATTAAATATGAAATATATATACTGAACTAGGCTCTGAACCCTGAATAGTGTTGTGTAATGTATCACAGTGTGTCCCATGCAGCATTGCCGTGTGTTAACCTTTGCTTTCCAGATTGTATTATTTTGAAGGATTAATGCACAGCACACTGTCTGTAATGCATGCATCTTAGGATTACAAGATCAGACTGTCTAAAACAGAGAGTTTTAGGCAGAAACCAGTCAAACAAGAAACAGCAGTTCCCCAGTATCTCAGTCTGATGAGAAATGCTTAGTTGGTAATTTTGCACACTAATACATGTTTCAAATCCAGGGAGTGGTAGTAAGATGTGTGCATATTTACACACACACACACAAGGAATCAGGATTAAATGTAGAAACAGTCAGGTGGTGTTAACAGATATTTTCTCCACAGGTTTTACAGGTAAAGAAATGTTGGTAGTAGCTGTATGAATGGTATACTAATACACCGTGTACAACTGTTCCACTGTCCAACACCATGCTTGCAAATTACAGCAGCATAGGTACATACAACATTCAGTCTTCCCAATACATGTCTCTCAAGTGTCACACTGTCACAGCTAGTGGTCACTGCTGCCCTGGACACAGATAGGAAACCAGGTGAAGTATGCTACTAGCACCCTCACATAGCAGTGCAGGGTACCCATTCTGTGCCAGATATGTAACCCTGACATGTACGAGTCCCCTCTATTCATGTGCCCAGAGTTGTCACAGTTTTCCCCATACCATTCCAGGTTGACAAGCTTAGCAGGCATGTTTGTGCTACAGAAGCTATGGGCCATAATTAGATATAAAGTGAAGGCAGACCCGTAGAGTGTTGAGCAGGACTGTTGTGAAAAATAGAAGCCTAAACAGTTGTTAATGGAATTTTTCTCTCTCTCATCACCCCTTATCTGCATCAATAATAATCATTCATATACTACGGGTATTTTGTTCTCAAAACCTAATGTTGGACTTGTGTTCTGTTATTGTTCATATATTTGATTGGTTGCATGTTAACATACCTTGTTCAAATACAATTGTTGGCGGCCTGTTGCCATCAATGTTACTGGCATGCTGTTATAATGCATACTGTTGTTCCATTTATGCATGTTTTCTGTTTGATATGCAACTGTTTCAAATCTGTTGTATGGGGTTAATTGGAACACCCACGCATGATGTTATAACTAATTTTGAAATGTTTTGTTCATGACTAACAAAAATATTTTGTAAAACCTCAACACCATGGCACATTTGGAAAGATGGATCCCAGTGGATCCACCTGTCCCATCTCATTTGAACCTGGCACTGGGCCCCAGCAGGTGTAGGACCCAACCTGGAACTGCCTCCTCTGCTAGTCCTGCACCACCTTCGGGTAGAACTGCCTCAGGGGATGGAGTCTGTCCCCCCGTGCGTGCGGAGAGGAGCCCACCACTAGTTCTGGGGTATGGTGCACCAAGTCATGCACACGGAGTTGAATGGACAGCTAGGCCAGATGTAGGGCCGCCAGGTGCACCTCTAGGGGCAGGCTGCCCCTCCTGTCCAACTCCCAGCACAACCACCTTCGGGGCCGTGAAGATGCAGTGGTGAATGCCCATGGGTAGGGACCTCAGTCCCACTGTATCCATTTTGGGGGCTCATGGGCTTCGGATTCCCAGCCACCCTCCATGGCAAAGGTGTTTACCCCCCTTATGTGTCATATACCACCCCTGTCTGCTGTCTTGTCTGTCTGTGAATGCAACCTATCCTATCCAACCTACGTCTGCAAACATACCTACAGCTCTTCCCCAACATCCCACTCTCACCTTTCCCGCTCTCACCTTAAAAAAAAAGGGGGGGGCATCTGTCCCGCAAAACACGCAATGTCCCATAGCTGTACTTTTTACCCCCATGTTGCAATTAATCAGTCTACCCACAAATTATTCTACAAATTGCCACCACCCCTCCCTGTGGAGTGTGCGGCTGTAAATTCCAAATTCTACTCATTATTCACAGCTGTTGCTGCAGAAGAAATGTAGAGCTATGGTCCTTTCCTTCACCATCCTACACATCCCTAGCTGGTTTTCCTAATGTTTTACCCCCTGCTTGTCCCCATTTCACCACTTTCCTATCACCATTTTTTTCTTTTCTTTATATAAAATTTGCACAGGTGTAAGCAGGAGTAACTGCCATTAAGTGAACCTAAGAGGACTTAACCGTCTGTTAGCATCACTTTGTTTCACAAAAAAACATGCAAACCCACTTACAACTGCTTAAATGTGCTTTAATCACTCTCTCTCTATCAGCCCTTGTTCTGCCCAGCAACAAAATAATCAGTCCTGCCAAGTCTTGAAACTAGGACACTGTCAGCTACAATCACAGCAACATACCACAACACTATCTGAGCTCTGAGGATTTGTAATGCTTTTACAAATGTATCATGCATTATGGTCATTTAACATTAATGAAAAAAAAAGTCATCACTACCAAGTCTTGAAACCAGGACCCTGTGCACTACAATCACAGCAAAGTACCTCTACACCATCTGAAATGTAGGACTTTGTAATGCTTTTACAAACATATGCACTACAGTCATTTAACATAAGGGAAAAATAAATGTCTGTAGCACTCATATATGTATGTATATGTGTATGTGTGTGTGTGTGTGTGTGTGTATATATATGTATGGGATCAATACTAAATCACTAAATTCCACAATCCTGAGACTCTGAATCCAGAGGACCAGAATCTTGAGATTGCAGAATCTAGAAGATAAACAACTTTGTCTAAGATATATGCAGGGGGGCAAGCCCCCCTGCACCCCCCTCACGCCTTCCAACATAAATAAACCAACTCCAAGATCGCACTACAGTGGAGTGAATGACAAAGTTTCCATTCCGCTCTGCATGGCACTATTTTGCTGTTCACTCCACTGCAGTGCGACCTCGGAGTTGGTATCTTTAAGTTACTGGAGGTATGGGGGTTGCATGGGGGCTTCCCCGCCTGCATATACGTTAGAAAATGTCTTTCTATGTTAGAGATTCCACAACCTTGAGAATCTGGTACTTATTTAGTAGTGATTCCATGTATGTGTGTGTGTGTGTGTGTGTGTATATATATATATATATATATATATATATATATATATATATATATATATATATATATATAGTTTATATGCATTTGGTCGTGTGACCGAAGGTTGATCCATTGGAATTCTGAACCTAAATGTCGAATCTCATACACACGAATACTCATAATGTCAAGCGCAAAGTCGAACTTGAAATTCCCGATTGTACAACCGCCGCAACAATGGCTACCATGGGTTGAGAGGGGGGAATTGTAGCTTGGCCAGCATACGGTAATCTCGGGTTCAACATCCGCAGCTTCGACATTCCGCAATCCTGGAGTTCTGCTTTCAGCATGTTCACGTTCGGACATTGGCCGTTCATGCAAATGCATGTATACCTATATATATATATATATATATATATATATATCTACATACACAAACAAATATATATATATCTGGTATACAAATACATATATATGTGTCTCTGTGTGTGTGTGTGTGTGTGTGTATATATATATAGATATATATATAGATATATATATATATATATATATATATATATATATATATATATATGCACTATTCACCGTAATAACACGTGAAGAAATTTAACACACAAAACACAGCACTTCTGCTCTATGTCTAATGCGGTACTCGAAACTAATCCAAAAGCAAAAACAAAAATATATTGAAGCAAGAGAAATAAACTCCAGAACAGATATTTGAGGGGGCATTCGTTCTTTATTGTATAAGAACTTCTTCAGAAATAAATACAAATGTTAAAAACCAGGTATATGTAGACAAGTCATACAATGGAATTACAGGAACAGCCTATGAGGCAGATCTAATTAGCATGTAAAAAACTCTTCTTAAGGATGCATTTACAATCTTAGCAAGGTGTTAAACATGATGTGAGGGTAGTAAACAGCAGCCAAGCACCTTAGGCGAACAAAGAAAAACTTGATTAAGCAGTACTCTGTTATAAAAAATAGTACCAGTAGAGCTAAAATAGCAAGTGGCATAATTAAAGATCAAAAAATGCACTTTTTTCACAAAGTAAAGCCTGCTGAGTGTAGTAATGTAGAAAATAATTGCTGTTGGTAGCTTTCCATGAGAAGTGTATTAGTTGGAAAGGCAAAGTATATAGAAGACTGTCAGTCACATAACTAAAGTGGTGCAATGCTATCAGAGTGTAATAGACTGCAAAGGTTCACTGTAAAATAAAATAAAATGCTGCCCTTCTCTATGAATCAACCTCAGTTCTAGAGTCCCAACTGTGGGTCATGCTAATGCCCGCACTTTCAGTCTACATTGTCCTTCTGTATGAAAGTGTAGTGTTTTGTAAAGTGCGTACATTCAGACATGTAGCTGCTTAAAAACTACAGCCATTTGGTTTAAAGTCGAAATCCTAAATTTAAACTGTTGACAGACCAACGGGAAACAAGAAACCATGTGCACTTTAAAATAAACTGCTACAATTCTTATAATAATTGACTTAGATAACATAAAACTACAATAAACTGCTACTATTCTGAAATACATCGACTTAAATCTGGAGTCATAGTAATGTCCGCTCCTTAAGTCCCTTTATTACTCTGTATAAACAAGCATTTGAACCTGCAGAAAAGGTAACTTGTGAGACAGTAGAAGCGGATGGTAGAGTCGTATTATTTTGTAAAGTTCGGACCATCAGTCATGAAGCTGCTTAGCTGAAAACTGCTGCCACTTCATTGCAGCTGAAATGGAGTTTAAATACCTGGCTATATTTGCCATTTTAGGGCACATTTGAGGTTTAAGAAGTTATTCAGGCCAGGAGTGGAATCGGCCCCCAACAGCAGTTGCCATCTGAGTTCCGTTAACTCAAGTAAAGTGGCATAGTCACCAAAGAAAAGGTTTACCTCCTCTAAAACAAAAAAATTAAATTTTGTGAAAGACATACAAGAAATGGAATGTCTTGCAAGGGCATTGTGGTTGTTATTAGCTCTGATAGCTCTGCAATGTTTTTTAATGCGGTCCGAGCGTTTTCTACCAATTTTACTTAAGTAGAAACTTGGGCAAGACGCACATACCGCAGCATATACAACATTTAATGATCCAAGAAAAGAGTTCTGTGTTATGCCAAAGTCCAGCCAAACGAAACCAAGCAAAGATAATTCAAAAAACGTAGCTGGACACTGCTATGTCTCAGAAATTTATTAAAATATGAGATACAAAATACAGGATAAGCGCTTTCGGGAATTGACCCTACATCAGATAAAGCTCTCAAATCCACGTAACTATTTAAAAAAGCATTGACCAATGACAGTTTAAATTGA